>NW_027646404.1:0-19000 GCF_951394435.1 Stenella coeruleoalba
TGAAAAATGGATAAAGAATTTGTGGTATTTACTTACAAAGCAATATCACTCAGCAACGAAATCTGTGTCATCAGGCCCTTAGCAGCACAATGAGAGGATTCAGGTACGATGATTCTAACTGAAATAAGTCACACAGAAAAAGAAACATCATAAGATATCAGTAATACTCGGAATGTAAACTTGGCTACACAGGAACTGAATTACAGAACAGAACAGGGTCTCAAATTTAGAAAACCAACTTATGCTTGCTTAAGGGGAAAGGTGAGTTGGGGTGCTGCATAAAACCAGAGATTGAAATGAGCACAGATAAAGTTCCTTAAGCCAAATATGGAATAGACAAGAGCTACTCCTTGCTCAACGAAATGGACTCAACACCGCATATTAAACGCCTAAGAATGTACCTGACTAGTAAGTATCTTAAAACCTATGGATTGCTATGTCTCCGAAAGAGAATCAAGCATGTGTACAGGGGCATAAATGCAGCAGTGATAGGATTGGAGAGGTTCGGTGAGCAAATGAAGACCCTTTGAAGTCATATTGAATGGTACCCATTCCACGGGTTTCAACTACCCAGGTTTAAGGTATTCTTCCTTCAGCTAAAACATGCATGTGGAACCTAGAGTATGATCAACCATGTGATCGGGAGACGTGTTCAAATATGTCCCAGTTTTCCTCCCCTGGTACTCGGGTGCAACATTCCAGACGCTTTACTAACACTCTCCCGACTTGGAGAGTCAGTCCCTTTAACCTCCTGTTTGGCCCAGTTTGCAATTTCTGCGG
Source organism: Stenella coeruleoalba (assembly GCF_951394435.1). NCBI lineage: Eukaryota > Metazoa > Chordata > Mammalia > Artiodactyla > Delphinidae > Stenella > Stenella coeruleoalba. The sequence goes on from NW_027646404.1 coordinate 781, forward strand.
AAGATGAACAGGAATAGCGAGAACCAATGAGAGGTTAGCTGGAGGTGTCTGGACGGGCAAATTTAACTCTCATTTCCCACCAGGAAGAGGAATTAACCAAAAGCTCAGCGTGCCGTGCCGGAACCAGATTAGGGCCTGAAGCCATCCTGCGGTGTTGCGGCCAGCTCAAAAGAAAGCGAGTTGAAGAAAGGAGCTCAGGGGCACTGTAATTCACAAACCTGCAGAGTTATAAATGACAGCTATCGTCCAAAAATAGACTGAAGTAAGGCTGCCAAGAGGACTTGAAAGCGGGGCAGAATTGCAGGAAACCGATTTCAGGAGGTAGACTGGAATTGCATTGAAAGCATAGGAAAAGAGGCAGAACGTCCACAATGATGCACTTGGCCAAAAAGGGTGTATGCGTTTTTTCCTGAATATATTCAGGAAAAAACGCATACGCCCTTTTTGGCCAACCAAGCAAGCTTGCAAAGGAAATCTGCACTACAATGAAGTCTCACTTTCCCCCGGTCAAAAGGGCCATCTGAAAAAAGTGTAAAATCCAGAAAGGCAGGACAGGCCATGGAGAACTGGGAGCCTTGTTATGCTGATGGGCGGGATGTAAATTACCAACAGACACTCAGGAGAAGTGTATGGTGTTTCCTGAAACATCTAAAAAACAAAGCAACAGAGCCTAGGGCACTGCCACTTATGGTCCTATAGCTTAGGGAAATTAAAATCAAAAAGACACAGCCACCCCAAAGTTTGGGACGCCTCTGTTTACAAGAACCTCGTTTTCAGTACAAGTTCAACATCGCAGAAAGTGAAAAATGGATAAAGAAGTTGTGGTATTTACTTACAAAGCAATATCACTCAGCAATGAAATCTATGTCATCAGGCCCTTAGCAGCACAATGAGTGGATTCAGGTATGATGATTCTAACTGAAATAAGTCACACAGAAAAAGAAACATCATAAGATATCACTAATACACGGAATGTAAACTTGGCTACACAGGAACTGAATTACAGAACAGAACAGGGTCTCAAATTTAGAAAACCAACTTATTCTTGCTTAAGGGTAAAGGTGAGTTGGGGTGCTGCATAAAACCAGAGATTGAAATGAGCACAGATAAAGTTCCTTAAGCAAAATATGGAATAGACAAGAGCTACTCCTTGCTCAACGAAATGGACTCAACACCCCATATTAAACGCCTAAGAATGTACCTGACTAGTAAGTATCTTAAAACCTATGGATTGCTATGTCTCCAAAAGAGAATCAAGCGTGTGTACAGGGGCATAAACGCAGCAGTGATAGGATTGGAGAGGTTCGGTGAGCAAATGAAGACCCTTTGAAGTCATATTGCATGGTACCCATTACACGGGTCTCAACTCTCCAGGTTTAAGGTATTCTTCCTTCAGCTAAAACATGCATGTGGAACCCAGAGTATGATCAACCATGTGAACGGGAGACGTGTTCAAATATGTCTCAGTTTTCCTCCCCTGGTACTCGGGTGCAACATTCCAGACGCTTTACTAACACTCTCCCCACTTGGAGAGTCAGCGCCTTTAACCTCCTGTTTGGCCCAGTTTGCAATTTCTGCGGAAGATGAACAGGAATAGCGAGAACCAATGAGAGACTAGCTGGAGGTGTCTGGACGGGCAAATTTAACTCTCATTTCCCACCAGGAAGAGGAATTAACCAAAGGCTCAGCATGCCGTGCCGGAACCAGATTAGGGCCTGAAGCCATCCTGCGGTGTTGCGGCCAGGTCACAAGAAAGCGAGTTGAAGAAAGGAGCTCAGGGGCACTGTAATTCACAAACCTGCAGAGTTATAAATGACAGCTATCGTCCAAAAATAGACTGAAGTAAGGTTGCCAAGAGGACTTGAAAGCGGGGCAGAATTGCAGGAAACCGATTTCAGGAGGTAGACTGGAATTGCATTGAAAGCATAGGAAAAGAGGCAGAACGTCCACAATGATGCACTTGGCCAAAAAGGGCGTATGCGTTTTTTCCTGAATATATTCAGGAAAAAACGCATACGCACTTTTTGGCCAACCAAGCAAGCTTGCAAAGGAAATCTGCACTACAATGAAGTCTCACTTCCCCCCGGTCAAAAGGGCCATCTGAAAAAAGTGTAAAATCCAGAAAGGCAGGACAGGCCATGGAGAACTGGGAGCCTTGTTATGCTGATGGGCGGGATGTAAATTGCCAACAACCACTAGGGAGAAGTGTATGGTGTTTCCTGAAACATCTAAAAAACAAAGCAACAGAGCCTAGGGCACTTCCACGTATGGTCCTATAGCTTAGGGAAATTAAAATCAAAAAGACACAGCCACCCCAAAGTTTGGGACGCCTCTGTTTACAAGAACCTCGTTTACAGTACAAGTTCAACATCGCAGAAAGTGAAAAATGGATAAAGAAGTTGTGGTATTTACTTACAAAGCAATATCACCGAGCAATGAAATCTGTGTCATCAGGCCCTTAGCAGCACAATGAGAGGATTCAGGTACGATGATTCTAACTGAAATAAGTCACACAGAAAAAGAAACATCATAAGATATCAGTAATACACGGAATGTAAACTTGGCTACACAGGAACTGAATTACAGAACAGAACAGGGTCTCAAATTTAGAAAACCAACTTATGCTTGCTTAAGGGGAAAGGTGAGTTGGGGTGCTGCATAAAACCAGAGATTGAAATGAGCACAGATAAAGTTCCTTAAGCCAAATATGGAATAGACAAGAGCTACTCCTTGCTCAACGAAATGGACTCAACACCGCATATTAAACGCCTAAGAATGTACCTGACTAGTAAGTATCTTAAAACCTATGGATTGCTATGTCTCCTAAAGAGAATCAAGCATGTGTACAGGGGCATAAACGCAGCAGTGATAGGATTGGAGAGGTTCGGTGAGCAAATGAAGACCCTTTGAAGTCATATTGAATGGTACCCATTCCACGGGTTTCAACTACCCAGGTTTAAGGTATTCTTCCTTCAGCTAAAACATGCATGTGGAACCTAGAGTATGATCAACCATGTGATCGGGAGACGTGTTCAAATATGTCCCAGTTTTCCTCCCCTGGTACTCGGGTGCAACATTCCAGACGCTTTACTAACACTCTCCCGACTTGGAGAGTCAGTCCCTTTAACCTCCTGTTTGGCCCAGTTTGCAATTTCTGCGGAAGATGAACAGGAATAGCGAGAACCAATGAGAGGTTAGCTGGAGGTGTCTGGACGGGCAAATTTAACTCTCATTTCCCACCAGGAAGAGGAATTAACCAAAAGCTCAGCGTGCCGTGCCGGAACCAGATTAGGGCCTGAAGCCATCCTGCGGTGTTGCGGCCAGCTCAAAAGAAAGCGAGTTGAAGAAAGGAGCTCAGGGGCACTGTAATTCACAAACCTGCAGAGTTATAAATGACAGCTATCGTCCAAAAATAGACTGAAGTAAGGCTGCCAAGAGGACTTGAAAGCGGGGCAGAATTGCAGGAAACCGATTTCAGGAGGTAGACTGGAATTGCATTGAAAGCATAGGAAAAGAGGCAGAACGTCCACAATGATGCACTTGGCCAAAAAGGGCGTATGCGTTTTTTCCTGAATATATTCAGGAAAAAACGCATACGCCCTTTTTGGCCAACCAAGCAAGCTTGCAAAGGAAATCTGCACTACAATGAAGTCTCACTTCCCCCCGGTCAAAAGGGCCATCTGAAAAAAGTGTAAAATCCAGAAAGGCAGGACAGGCCATGGAGAACTGGGAGCCTTGTTATGCTGATGGGCGGGATGTAAATTACCAACAGACACTCAGGAGAAGTGTATGGTGTTTCCTGAAACATCTAAAAAACAAAGCAACAGAGCCTAGGGCACTGCCACTTATGGTCCTATAGCTTAGGGAAATTAAAATCAAAAAGACACAGCCACCCCAAAGTTTGGGACGCCTCTGTTTACAAGAACCTCGATTACAGTACAAGTTCAACATCGCAGAAAGTGAAAAATGGATAAAGAAGTTGTGGTATTTACTTACAAAGCAATATCACTCAGCAATGAAATCTATGTCATCAGGCCCTTAGCAGCACAATGAGTGGATTCAGGTATGATGATTCTAACTGAAATAAGTCACACAGAAAAAGAAACATCATAAGATATCACTAATACACGGAATGTAAACTTGGCTACACAGGAACTGAATTACAGAACAGAACAGGGTCTCAAATTTAGAAAACCAACTTATTCTTGCTTAAGGGTAAAGGTGAGTTGGGGTGCTGCATAAAACCAGAGATTGAAATGAGCACAGATAAAGTTCCTTAAGCAAAATATGGAATAGACAAGAGCTACTCCTTGCTCAACGAAATGGACTCAACACCCCATATTAAACGCCTAAGAATGTACCTGACTAGTAAGTATCTTAAAACCTATGGATTGCTATGTCTCCGAAAGAGAATCAAGCGTGTGTACAGGGGCATAAACGCAGCAGTGATAGGATTGGAGAGGTTCGGTGAGCAAATGAAGACCGTTTGAAGTCATATTGCATGGTACCCATTACACGGGTCTCAACTCTCCAGGTTTAAGGTATTCTTCCTTCAGCTAAAACATGCATGTGGAACCCAGAGTATGATCAACCATGTGAACGGGAGACGTGTTCAAATATGTCTCAGTTTTCCTCCCCTGGTACTCGGGTGCAACATTCCAGACGCTTTACTAACACTCTCCCCACTTGGAGAGTCAGCGCCTTTAACCTCCTGTTTGGCCCAGTTTGCAATTTCTGCGGAAGATGAACAGGAATAGCGAGAACCAATGAGAGACTAGCTGGAGGTGTCTGGACGGGCAAATTTAACTCTCATTTCCCACCAGGAAGAGGAATTAACCAAAGGCTCAGCATGCCGTGCCGGAACCAGATTAGGGCCTGAAGCCATCCTGCGGTGTTGCGGCCAGGTCAAAAGAAAGCGAGTTGAAGAAAGGAGCTCAGGGGCACTGTAATTCACAAACCTGCAGAGTTATAAATGACAGCTATCGTCCAAAAATAGACTGAAGTAAGGTTGCCAAGAGGACTTGAAAGCGGGGCAGAATTGCAGGAAACCGATTTCAGGAGGTAGACTGGAATTGCATTGAAAGCATAGGAAAAGAGGCAGAACGTCCACAATGATGCACTTGGCCAAAAAGGGCGTATGCGTTTTTTCCTGAATATATTCAGGAAAAAACGCATACGCCCTTTTTGGCCAACCAAGCAAGCTTGCAAAGGAAATCTGCACTACAATGAAGTCTCACTTCCCCCCGGTCAAAAGGGCCATCTGAAAAAAGTGTAAAATCCAGAAAGGCAGGACAGGCCATGGAGAACTGGGAGCTTTGTTATGCTGATGAGCGGGATGTAAATTGCCAAAAACCACTCGGGAGCAGTGTATGGTGTTTCCTGAAACATCTAAAAAACAAAGCAACAGAACCTAGGGCACTTCCACTTATGGTCCTATAGCTTAGGGAAATTAAAGTCAAAAAGACACAGCCACCCCAAAGTTTGGAACGGCTCTGTTTACAAGAACCTCGTTTTCAGCACAAGTTCAACATCGCAGAAAGTGAAAAATGGATAAACAAGTTGTGGTATTTACTTACAAAGCAATATCACTCAGCAATGAAATCTGTGTCATCAGGCCCTTAGCAGCACAATGAGTGGATTCAGGTATGATGATTCTAACTGAAATAAGTCACACAGAAATAGAAACATCATAAGATATCAGTAATACACGGAATGTAAACTTGGCTACACAGGAACTGAATTACAGAACAGAACAGGGTCTCAAATTTAGAAAACCAACTTATGCTTGCTTAAGGGTAAAGGTGAGTTGGGGTGCTGCATAAAACCAGAGATTGAAATGAGCACAGATAAAGTTCCTTAAGCCAAATATGGAATAGACAAGAGCTACTCCTTGCTCAACGAAATGGACTCAACACCGCATATTAAATGCCTAAGAATGTACCTGACTAGTAAGTATCTTAAAACCTATGGATTGCTATGTCTCCGAAAGAGAATCAAGCATGTGTACAGGGACATAAACGCAGCACTGATAGGACTGGAGAGGTTCGGTGAGCAAATGAAGACCCTTTGAAGTCATATTGCATGGTACCCATTCCATGGGTTTCAACTACCCTGTTTTAAGGTATTCTTCCTTCAGCTAAAACATGCATGTGGAACCTAGAGTATGATCAACCATGTGATCGGGAGACGTGTTCAAATATGTCTCAGTTTTCGTACCCTGGTACTCGGGTGCAACATTCCAGACGCTTTACTAACACTCTCCCGACTTGGAGAGTCAGTCCCTTTAACCTCCTGTTTGGCCCAGTTTGCAATTTCTGCGGAAGATGAACAGGAATAGCGAGAACCAATGAGAGGTTAGCTGGAGGTGTCTGGACGGGCAAATTTAAATCTCATTTCCCACCAGGAAGAGGAATTAACCAAAAGCTCAGCGTGCCGTGCCGGAACCAGATTAGGGCCTGAAGCCATCCTGCGGTGTTGCGGCCAGCTCAAAAGAAAGCGAGTTGAAGAAAGGAGCTCAGGGGCACTGTAATTCACAAACCTGCAGAGTTATAAATGACAGCTATCGTCCAAAAATAGACTGAAGTAAGGCTGCCAAGAGGACTTGAAAGCGGGGCAGAATTGCAGGAAACCGATTTCAGGAGGTAGACTGGAATTGCATTGAAAGCATAGGAAAAGAGGCAGAACGTCCACAATGATGCACTTGGCCAAAAAGGGTGTATGCGTTTTTTCCTGAATATATTCAGGAAAAAACGCATACGCCCTTTTTGGCCAACCAAGCAAGCTTGCAAAGGAAATCTGCACTACAATGAAGTCTCACTTTCCCCCGGTCAAAAGGGCCATCTGAAAAAAGTGTAAAATCCAGAAAGGCAGGACAGGCCATGGAGAACTGGGAGCTTTGTTATGCTGATGGGCGGGATGTAAATTACCAACAGACACTCAGGAGAAGTGTATGGTGTTTCCTGAAACATCTAAAAAACAAAGCAACAGAGCCTAGGGCACTGCCACTTATGGTCCTATAGCTTAGGGAAATTAAAATCAAAAAGACACAGCCACCCCAAAGTTTGGGACGCCTCTGTTTACAAGAACCTCGTTTTCAGTACAAGTTCAACATCGCAGAAAGTGAAAAATGGATAAAGAAGTTGTGGTATTTACTTACAAAGCAATATCACTCAGCAATGAAATCTATGTCATCAGGCCCTTAGCAGCACAATGAGTGGATTCAGGTATGATGATTCTAACTGAAATAAGTCACACAGAAAAAGAAACATCATAAGATATCACTAATACACGGAATGTAAACTTGGCTACACAGGAACTGAATTACAGAACAGAACAGGGTCTCAAATTTAGAAAACCAACTTATTCTTGCTTAAGGGTAAAGGTGAGTTGGGGTGCTGCATAAAACCAGAGATTGAAATGAGCACAGATAAAGTTCCTTAAGCAAAATATGGAATAGACAAGAGCTACTCCTTGCTCAACGAAATGGACTCAACACCCCATATTAAACGCCTAAGAATGTACCTGACTAGTAAGTATCTTAAAACCTATGGATTGCTATGTCTCCAAAAGAGAATCAAGCGTGTGTACAGGGGCATAAACGCAGCAGTGATAGGATTGGAGAGGTTCGGTGAGCAAATGAAGACCCTTTGAAGTCATATTGCATGGTACCCATTACACGGGTCTCAACTCTCCAGGTTTAAGGTATTCTTCCTTCAGCTAAAACATGCATGTGGAACCCAGAGTATGATCAACCATGTGAACGGGAGACGTGTTCAAATATGTCTCAGTTTTCCTCCCCTGGTACTCGGGTGCAACATTCCAGACGCTTTACTAACACTCTCCCCACTTGGAGAGTCAGCGCCTTTAACCTCCTGTTTGGCCCAGTTTGCAATTTCTGCGGAAGATGAACAGGAATAGCGAGAACCAATGAGAGACTAGCTGGAGGTGTCTGGACGGGCAAATTTAACTCTCATTTCCCACCAGGAAGAGGAATTAACCAAAGGCTCAGCATGCCGTGCCGGAACCAGATTAGGGCCTGAAGCCATCCTGCGGTGTTGCGGCCAGGTCACAAGAAAGCGAGTTGAAGAAAGGAGCTCAGGGGCACTGTAATTCACAAACCTGCAGAGTTATAAATGACAGCTATCGTCCAAAAATAGACTGAAGTAAGGTTGCCAAGAGGACTTGAAAGCGGGGCAGAATTGCAGGAAACCGATTTCAGGAGGTAGACTGGAATTGCATTGAAAGCATAGGAAAAGAGGCAGAACGTCCACAATGATGCACTTGGCCAAAAAGGGCGTATGCGTTTTTTCCTGAATATATTCAGGAAAAAACGCATACGCCCTTTTTGGCCAACCAAGCAAGCTTGCAAAGGAAATCTGCACTACAATGAAGTCTCACTTCCCCCCGGTCAAAAGGGCCATCTGAAAAAAGTGTAAAATCCAGAAAGGCAGGACAGGCCATGGAGAACTGGGAGCCTTGTTATGCTGATGGGCGGGATGTAAATTGCCAACAACCACTAGGGAGAAGTGTATGGTGTTTCCTGAAACATCTAAAAAACAAAGCAACAGAGCCTAGGGCACTGCCACTTATGGTCCTATAGCTTAGGGAAATTAAAATCAAAAAGACACAGCCACCCCAAAGTTTGGGACGCCTCTGTTTACAAGAACCTCGTTTACAGTACAAGTTCAACATCGCAGAAAGTGAAAAATGGATAAAGAAGTTGTGGTATTTACTTACAAAGCAATATCACCGAGCAATGAAATCTGTGTCATCAGGCCCTTAGCAGCACAATGAGAGGATTCAGGTACGATGATTCTAACTGAAATAAGTCACACAGAAAAAGAAACATCATAAGATATCAGTAATACACGGAATGTAAACTTGGCTACACAGGAACTGAATTACAGAACAGAACAGGGTCTCAAATTTAGAAAACCAACTTATGCTTGCTTAAGGGGAAAGGTGAGTTGGGGTGCTGCATAAAACCAGAGATTGAAATGAGCACAGATAAAGTTCCTTAAGCCAAATATGGAATAGACAAGAGCTACTCCTTGCTCAACGAAATGGACTCAACACCGCATATTAAACGCCTAAGAATGTACCTGACTAGTAAGTATCTTAAAACCTATGGATTGCTATGTCTCCTAAAGAGAATCAAGCATGTGTACAGGGGCATAAACGCAGCAGTGATAGGATTGGAGAGGTTCGGTGAGCAAATGAAGACCCTTTGAAGTCATATTGAATGGTACCCATTCCACGGGTTTCAACTACCCAGGTTTAAGGTATTCTTCCTTCAGCTAAAACATGCATGTGGAACCTAGAGTATGATCAACCATGTGATCGGGAGACGTGTTCAAATATGTCCCAGTTTTCCTCCCCTGGTACTCGGGTGCAACATTCCAGACGCTTTACTAACACTCTCCCGACTTGGAGAGTCAGTCCCTTTAACCTCCTGTTTGGCCCAGTTTGCAATTTCTGCGGAAGATGAACAGGAATAGCGAGAACCAATGAGAGGTTAGCTGGAGGTGTCTGGACGGGCAAATTTAACTCTCATTTCCCACCAGGAAGAGGAATTAACCAAAAGCTCAGCGTGCCGTGCCGGAACCAGATTAGGGCCTGAAGCCATCCTGCGGTGTTGCGGCCAGCTCAAAAGAAAGCGAGTTGAAGAAAGGAGCTCAGGGGCACTGTAATTCACAAACCTGCAGAGTTATAAATGACAGCTATCGTCCAAAAATAGACTGAAGTAAGGCTGCCAAGAGGACTTGAAAGCGGGGCAGAATTGCAGGAAACCGATTTCAGGAGGTAGACTGGAATTGCATTGAAAGCATAGGAAAAGAGGCAGAACGTCCACAATGATGCACTTGGCCAAAAAGGGTGTATGCGTTTTTTCCTGAATATATTCAGGAAAAAACGCATACGCCCTTTTTGGCCAACCAAGCAAGCTTGCAAAGGAAATCTGCACTACAATGAAGTCTCACTTCCCCCCGGTCAAAAGGGCCATCTGAAAAAAGTGTAAAATCCAGAAAGGCAGGACAGGCCATGGAGAACTGGGAGCCTTGTTATGCTGATGGGCGGGATGTAAATTACCAACAGACACTCAGGAGAAGTGTATGGTGTTTCCTGAAACATCTAAAAAACAAAGCAACAGAGCCTAGGGCACTGCCACTTATGGTCCTATAGCTTAGGGAAATTAAAATCAAAAAGACACAGCCACCCCAAAGTTTGGGACGCCTCTGTTTACAAGAACCTCGATTACAGTACAAGTTCAACATCGCAGAAAGTGAAAAATGGATAAAGAAGTTGTGGTATTTACTTACAAAGCAATATCACTCAGCAATGAAATCTATGTCATCAGGCCCTTAGCAGCACAATGAGTGGATTCAGGTATGATGATTCTAACTGAAATAAGTCACACAGAAAAAGAAACATCATAAGATATCACTAATACACGGAATGTAAACTTGGCTACACAGGAACTGAATTACAGAACAGAACAGGGTCTCAAATTTAGAAAACCAACTTATTCTTGCTTAAGGGGAAAGGTGAGTTGGGGTGCTGCATAAAACCAGAGATTGAAATGAGCACAGATAAAGTTCCTTAAGCAAAATATGGAATAGACAAGAGCTACTCCTTGCTCAACGAAATGGACTCAACACCCCATATTAAACGCCTAAGAATGTACCTGACTAGTAAGTATCTTAAAACCTATGGATTGCTATGTCTCCGAAAGAGAATCAAGCGTGTGTACAGGGGCATAAACGCAGCAGTGATAGGATTGGAGAGGTTCGGTGAGCAAATGAAGACCCTTTGAAGTCATATTGCATGGTACCCATTACACGGGTCTCAACTCTCCAGGTTTAAGGTATTCTTCCTTCAGCTAAAACATGCATGTGGAACCCAGAGTATGATCAACCATGTGAACGGGAGACGTGTTCAAATATGTCTCAGTTTTCCTCCCCTGGTACTCGGGTGCAACATTCCAGACGCTTTACTAACACTCTCCCCACTTGGAGAGTCAGCGCCTTTAACCTCCTGTTTGGCCCAGTTTGCAATTTCTGCGGAAGATGAACAGGAATAGCGAGAACCAATGAGAGACTAGCTGGAGGTGTCTGGACGGGCAAATTTAACTCTCATTTCCCACCAGGAAGAGGAATTAACCAAAGGCTCAGCATGCCGTGCCGGAACCAGATTAGGGCCTGAAGCCATCCTGCGGTGTTGCGGCCAGGTCAAAAGAAAGCGAGTTGAAGAAAGGAGCTCAGGGGCACTGTAATTCACAAACCTGCAGAGTTATAAATGACAGCTATCGTCCAAAAATAGACTGAAGTAAGGTTGCCAAGAGGACTTGAAAGCGGGGCAGAATTGCAGGAAACCGATTTCAGGAGGTAGACTGGAATTGCATTGAAAGCATAGGAAAAGAGGCAGAACGTCCACAATGATGCACTTGGCCAAAAAGGGCGTATGCGTTTTTTCCTGAATATATTCAGGAAAAAAGGCATACGCCCTTTTTGGCCAACCAAGCAAGCTTGCAAAGGAAATCTGCACTACAATGAAGTCTCACTTCTCCCCGGTCAAAAGGGCCATCTGAAAAAAGTGTAAAATCCAGAAAGGCAGGACAGGCCATGGAGAACTGGGAGCTTTGTTATGCTGATGAGCGGGATGTAAATTGCCAAAAACCACTCGGGAGCAGTGTATGGTGTTTCCTGAAACATCTAAAAAACAAAGCAACAGAACCTAGGGCACTTCCACTTATGGTCCTATAGCTTAGGGAAATTAAAGTCAAAAAGACACAGCCACCCCAAAGTTTGGAACGGCTCTGTTTACAAGAACCTCGTTTTCAGCACAAGTTCAACATCGCAGAAAGTGAAAAATGGATAAACAAGTTGTGGTATTTACTTACAAAGCAATATCACTCAGCAATGAAATCTGTGTCATCAGGCCCTTAGCAGCACAATGAGTGGATTCAGGTATGATGATTCTAACTGAAATAAGTCACACAGAAATAGAAACATCATAAGATATCAGTAATACACGGAATGTAAACTTGGCTACACAGGAACTGAATTACAGAACAGAACAGGGTCTCAAATTTAGAAAACCAACTTATGCTTGCTTAAGGGTAAAGGTGAGTTGGGGTGCTGCATAAAACCAGAGATTGAAATGAGCACAGATAAAGTTCCTTAAGCCAAATATGGAATAGACAAGAGCTACTCCTTGCTCAACGAAATGGACTCAACACCGCATATTAAATGCCTAAGAATGTACCTGACTAGTAAGTATCTTAAAACCTATGGATTGCTATGTCTCCGAAAGAGAATCAAGCATGTGTACAGGGACATAAACGCAGCACTGATAGGACTGGAGAGGTTCGGTGAGCAAATGAAGACCCTTTGAAGTCATATTGCATGGTACCCATTCCACGGGTTTCAACTACCCAGTTTTAAGGTATTCTTCCTTCAGCTAAAACATGCATGTGGAACCTAGAGTATGATCAACCATGTGATCGGGAGACGTGTTCAAATATGTCTCAGTTTTCGTACCCTGGTACTCGGGTGCAACATTCCAGACGCTTTACTAACACTCTCCCCACTTGGAGAGTCAGTCCCTTTAACCTCCTGTTTGGCCCAGTTTGCAATTTCTGTGGAAGATGAACAGGAATAGCGAGAACCAATGAGAGACTAGCTGGAGGTGTCTGGATGGGCAAATTTAACTCTCATTTCCCACCAGGAAGAGGAATTAACCAAAGGCTCAGCGTGCCGTACCAGAACCAGATTAGGGCCTGAAGACATCCTGCGGTGTTGCGGCCAGGTCACAAGAAAGCGAGTTGAAGAAAGGAGCTCAGGGGCACTGTAATTCACAAACCTGCAGAGTTATAAATGACAGCTATCGTCCAAAAATATACTGAAGTAAGGCTGCCAAGAGGACTTGAAAGCGGGGCAGAATTGCAGGAAACCGATTTCAGGAGGTAGACTGGAATTGCATTGAAAGCATAGGAAAAGAGGCAGAACGTCCACAATGATGCAGTTGGCCAAAAAGGGCGTATGCGTGTTTTCCTGAATATATTCAGGAAAAGACGCATACGCCCTTTTTGGCCAACCAAGCAAGCTTGCAAAGGAAATCTGCACTACAATGAAGTCTCACTTCCCCCCGGTCAAAAGGGCCATCTGAAAAAAGTGTAAAATCCAGAAAGGCAGGACAGGCCATGGAGAACTGGGAGCCTTGTTATGCTGATGGGCGGGATGTAAATTGCCAACAACCATTTGGGAAAAGTGTATGGTGTTTCCTGAAACATCTAAAAAACAAAGCAACAGAGCCTAGGGCACTTCCACTTATGGTCCTATAGCTTAGGGAAATTAAAATCAAAAAGACACAGCCACCCCAAAGTTTGGGACGCCTCCGTTTACAAGAACCTCGTTTACCGTACAAGTTCAATATCACAGAAAGTGAAAAATGGATAAAGAACTTGTGGTACTTACGTACAATGCAGTATCACTCAGCAATGAAATCTATGTCATCAGGCCCGTAGCAGCATAATGAGTGGATTCAGGTACGATGATTCTAACTGAAATAAGTCACACAGAAAAAGAAACATCATAAGATATCACTAATACACGGAATGGAAACTTGGCTACACAGGAACTGCATTCCAAAACAGAACAGGGTCTCAAATTTAGAAAACCAACTTATGCTTGCTTAAGGGGAAAGGTGAGTTGGGGTGCTGCATAAAACCAGAGATTGAAATGAGCACAGATAAAGTTCCTTAAGCCAAATATGGAATAGACAAGAGCTACTCCTTGCTCAACGAAATGGACTCAACACCCCATATTAAACGCCTAAGAATGTACCTGACTAGTAAGTATCTTAAAACCTATGGATTGCTATGTCTCCAAAAGAGAATCAAGCGTGTGTACAGGGGCATAAACGCAGCAGTGATAGGATTGGAGAGGTTCGGTGAGCAAATGAAGACCCTTTGAAGTCATATTGCATGGTACCCATTCCACGGGTCTCAACTCTCCAGGTTTAAGGTATTCTTCCTTCAGCTAAAACATGCATGTGGAACCCAAGTATGATAAACCATGTGAACGGGAGACGTGTTCAAATATGTCTCAGTTTTCCTCCCCTGGTACTCGGGTGCAACATTCCAGATGCTTTACTAACACTCTCCCCACTTGGAAAGTCAGCGCCTTTAACCTCCAGTTTGGCCCAGTTTGCAATTTCTGCGGAAGATGAACAGGAATAGCGAGAACCAATGAGAGGCTAGCTGGAGGTGTCTGGAGGGGCAAATTTAACTCTCATTTCCCACCAGGAAGAGGAAATAACCAAAGGCTCAGTGTCCCGTGCCGGAACCAGATTAGGGCCTGAAGCCATCCTGCGGTGTTGCGGCCAGCTCAAAAGAAAGCGAGTTGCAGAAAGGAGCTCAGGGGCACTGTAATTCACAAAGCTGCAGAGTTATAAATGACAGCTATCGTCCAAAAATAGACTGAAGTAAGGCTGCCAAGAGGACTTGAAAGCGGGGCAGAATTGCAGGAAACCGATTTCAGGAGGTAGACTGGAATTGCATTGAAAGCATAGGAAAAGAGGCAGAACGTCCACAATGATGCACTTGGCCAAAAAGGGCGTATGCGTTTTTTCCTGAATATATTCAGGAAAAAACGCATACGCCCTTTTTGGCCAACCAAGCAAGCTTGCAAAGGAAATCTGCACTACAATGAAGTCTCACTTCCCCCCGGTCAAAAGGGCCATCTGAAAAAAGTGTAAAATCCAGAAAGGCAGGACAGGCCATGGAGAACTGGGAGCCTTGTTATGCTGAAGGGCGGGATGTAAATTGCCAACAAACACTCGGGAGAAGTGTATGGTGTTTCCTGAAACATCTAAAAAACAAAGCAACAGAGCCTAGGGCACTTCCACTTATGGTCCTATAGCTTAGGGAATTTAAAATCAAACAGACACAGCCACCCCAAAGTTTGGATCGGCTCTGTTTACAAGAACCTCGTTTACAGTACAAGTTCAACATCGCAGAAAGTGAAAAATGGATAAAGAAGTTGTGGTATTTACTTTCAAAGCAATATCACACAGCAATGAAATCTGTGTCATCAGGCCCTTAGCAGCACAATGAGTGGATTCAGGTATGATGATTCTAACTGAAATAAGTCACACAGAAAAAGAAACATCATAAGATATCAGTAATACACGGAATGTAAACTTGGCTACACAGGAACTGAATTACAGAACAGAACAGGGTCTCAAATTTAGAAAACCAACTTATGCTTGCTTAAGGGGAAAGGTGAGTTGGGGTGCTGCATAAAACCAGAGATTGAAATGAGCACAGATAAAGTTCCTTAAGCCAAATATGGTATAGACAAGAGCTACTCCTTGCTCAACGAAATGGACTCAACACCGCATATTAAACGCCTAAGAATGTACCTGACTAGTAAGTATCTTAAAACCTATGGATTGCTATGTCTTCGAAAGAGAATCAAGCATGTGTACAGGGGCATAAACGCAGCAGTGATAGGATTGGAGAGCTTCGGTGAGCAAATGAAGACCCTTTGAAGTCATATTGCATGGTACCCATTCCACGGGTTTCAACTACCCAGGTTTTAGGTATTCTTCCTTCAGCTAAAGCATGCATGTGGAACCCAAGTATGATAAACCATGTGAACGGGAGACGTGTTCAAATATGTCTCAGGTTTCCTCCCCTGGTACTCGGGTGCAACATTCCAGATGCTTTACTAAAACTCTCCCCACTTGGAAAGTCAGCGCCTTTAACCTCCTGTTTGGCCCAGTTTGCAATTTCTGTGGAAGATGAACAGGAATAGCGAGAACCAATGAGAGGCTAGCTGGAGGTGTCTGGACGGGCAAATTTAACTCTCATTTCCCACCAGGAAGAGGAAATAACCAAAGGCTCAGTGTGCCGTGCCGGAACCAGATTAGGGCCTGAAGCCATCCTGCGGTGTTGCGGCCAGCTCAAAAGAAAGCGAGTTGAAGAAAGGAGCTCAGGGGCACTGTAATTCACAAACCTGCAGAGTTATAAATGACAGCTATCGTCCAAAAATAGACTGAAGTAAGGCTGCCAAGAGGACTTGAAAGCGGGGCAGAATTGCAGGAAACCGATTTCAGGAGGTAGACTGGAATTGCATTGAAAGCATAGGAAAAGAGGCAGAACGTCCACAATGATGCACTTGGCCAAAAAGGGCGTATGCGTTTTTTCCTGAATATATTCAGGAAAAAACGCATACGCCCTTTTTGGCCAACCAAGCAAGCTTGCAAAGGAAATCTGCACTACAATGAAGTCTCACTTCCCCCCGGTCAAAAGGGCCATCTGAAAAAAGTGTAAAATCCAGAAAGGCAGGACAGGCCATGGAGAACTGGGAGCCTTGTTATGCTGAAGGGCGGGATGTAAATTGCCAACAAACACTCGGGAGAAGTGTATGGTGTTTCCTGAAACATCTAAAAAACAAAGCAACAGAGCCTAGGGCACTTCCACTTATGGTCCTATAGCTTAGGGAATTTAAAATCAAAAAGACACAGCCACCCCAAAGTTTGGATCGGCTCTGTTTACAAGAACCTCGTTTACAGTACAAGTTCAACATCGCAGAAAGTGAAAAATGGATAAAGAAGTTGTGGTATTTACTTACAAAGCAATATCACACAGCAATGAAATCTGTGTCATCAGCCCCTTAGCAGCACAATGAGTGGATTCAGGTATGATGATTCTAACTGAAATAAGTCACACAGAAAAAGAAACATCATAACATATCAGTAATACACGGAATGTAAACTTGGCTACACAGGAACTGAATTACAGAACAGAACAGGGTCTCAAATTTAGAAAACCAACTTATGCTTGCTTAAGGGGAAAGGTGAGTTGGGGTGCTGCATAAAACCAGAGATTGAAATGAGCACAGATAAAGTTCCTTAAGCCAAATATGGAATAGACAAGAGCTACTCCTTGCTCAACGAAATGGACTCAACACCCCATATTAAACGCCTAAGAATGTACCTGACTAGTAAGTATCTTAAAACGTATGGATTGCTATGTCTCCGAAAGAGAATCAAGCATGTGTACAGGGGCATAAACGCAGCAGTGATAGGATTGCAGAGGTTCGGTGAGCATATGAAGACCCTTTGAAGTCATATTGCATGGTACCCATTCCACGGGTCTCAACTCTCCAGGTTTAAGGTATTATTCCTTCAGCTAAAACATGCATGTGGAACCCAGAGTATGAACAACCATGTGAACGGGAGACGTATTCAAATATGTCTCAGTTTTCCTCACCTGGTACTCGGGTGCAACATTCCAGATGCTTTACTAACACTCTCCCCACTTGGAGAGTCAGTCCCTTTAACCTCCTGTTTGGCCCAGTTTGCAATTTCTGCGGAAGATGAACAGGAATAGCGAGAACCAATGAGAGGCTAGCTGGAGGTGTCTGGACGGGGAAATTTAACTCTCATTTCCCACCAGGAAGAGGAATTAACCAAAGGCACAGCATGCCGGGCCGGAACCAGATTAGGGCCTGAAGCCATCCTGCGGTGTTGCGGCCAGGTCACAAGAAAGCGAGTTGAAGAAAGGAGCTCAGGGACACTGTAATTCACAAACCTGCAGAGTTATAAATGACAGCTATCGTCCAAAAATAGACTGAAGTAAGGCTGCCAAGAGGACTTGAAAGCGGGGCAGAATTGCAGGAAACCGATTTCAGGAGGTAGACTGGAATTGCATTGAAAGCATAGGAAAAGAGGCAGAACGTCCACAATGATGCACTTGGCCAAAAAGGGCCTATGCGTTTTTTCCTGAATATATTCAGGAAAAAACGCATAGGCCCTTTTTGGCCAACCAAGCAAGCTTGCAAAGGAAATCTGCACTACAATGAAGTCTCACTTCCCCCCGGTCAAAAGGGCCATCTGAAAAAAGTGTAAAATCCAGAAAGGCAGGACAGGCCATGGAGAACTGGGAGCCTTGTTATGCTGATGGGCGGGATGTAAATTGCCAACAACCACTCGGGAGAAGTGTATGGTGTTTCCTGAAACATCTAAAAAACAAAGCAACAGAACCTAGGGCACTTCCACTTATGGTCCTATAGCTTAGGGAAATTAAAATCAAAAAGACACAGCCACCCCAAAGTTTGGAATGGCTCTGTTTACAAGAACCTCGTTTACAGTACAAGTTCAACATCGCAGAAAGTGAAAAATGGATAAAGAAGTTGTGGTATTTACTTACAAAGCA
>NW_027646403.1:0-115000 GCF_951394435.1 Stenella coeruleoalba
CATTGTAGTGCAGATTTCCTTTGCAAGCTTGCTTGGTTGGCCAAAAAGGGCGTATGCGTTTTTTCCTGAATATATTCAGGAAAAAACGCATACGCCCTTTTTGGCCAAGTGCATCATTGTGGACGTTCTGCCTCTTTTCCTATGCTTTCAATGCAATTCCAGTCTACCTCCTGAAATCGGTTTCCTGCAATTCTGCCCCGCTTTCAAGTCCTCTTGGCAGCCTTACTTCAGTCTATTTTTGGACGATAGCTGTCATTTATAACTCTGCAGGTTTGTGAATTACAGTGCCCCTGAGCTCCTTTCTTCAACTCGCTTTCTTGTGACCTGGCCGCAACACCGCAGGATGGCTTCAGGCCCTAATCTGGTTCCGGCCCGGCATGCTGAGCCTTTGGTTAATTCCTCTTCCTGGTGGGAAATGAGAGTTAAATTTGCCCGTCCAGACACCTCCAGCTAGCCTCTCATTGGTTCTCGCTATTCCTGTTCATCTTCCGCAGAAATTGCAAACTGGGCCAAACAGGAGGTTAAAGGCGCTGACTCTCCAAGTGGGGAGAGTGTTAGTAAAGCGTCTGGAATGTTGCACCCGAGTACCAGGGGAGGAAAACTGAGACATATTTGAACACGTCTCCCGATCTCATGGTTGATCATACTCTAGGTTCCACATGCATGTTTTAGCTGAAGGAAGAATACCTTAAACCTGGGTAGTTGAAACCCGTGGAATGGGTAACATGCAATATGACTTCAAAGGGTCTTCATTTGCTCACCGAACCTCTCCAATCCTATCACTGCTGCGTTTATGCCCCTGTACACATGCTTGATTCTCTTTCGGAGACATAACAATCCATAGGTTTTAAGATACTTACTAGTCAGGTACATTCTTAGGCGTTTAATATGCGGTGTTGAGTCCATTTCGTTGAGCAAGGAGTAGCTCTTGTCTATTCCATATTTGGCTTAAGGAACTTTATCTGTGCTCATTTCAATCTCTGGTTTTATGCAGCACCCCAACTCACCTTTACCCTTAAGCAAGAATAAGTTGGTTTTCTAAATTTGAGACCCTGTTCTGTTCTGTAATTCAGTTCCTGTGTAGCCAAGTTTCCATTCCGTGTATTACTGATATCTTATGATGTTTCTTTTTCTGTGTGACTTATTTCAGTTAGAATCATCATACCTGAATCCACTCATTGTGCTGCTAAGGGCCTGATGACACAGATTTCATTGCTGAGTGATATTGCTTTGTAAGTAAATACCACAACTTCTTTATCCATTTTTCACTTTCTGCGATGTTGAACTTGTACTGTAAACGAGGTTCTTGTAAACAGAGCCGTTCCAAACTTTGGGGTGGCTGTGTCTTTTTGATTTTAATTTCCCTAAGCTATAGGACCATAAGTGGAAGTGCCCTAGGTTCTGTTGCTTTGTTTTTTAGATGTTTCAGGAAACACCATACACTTCTCCCGAGTGGTTGTTGGCAATTTACATCCCGCCCATCAGCATAACAAGGCTCCCAGTTCTCCATGGCCTGTCCTGCCTTTCTGGATTTTACACTTTTTTCAGATGGCCCTTTTGACCGGGGGGAAGTGAGACTTCATTGTAGTGCAGATTTCCTTTGCAAGCTTGCTTGGTTGGCCAAAAAGGGCGTATGCGTTTTTTCCTGAATATATTCAGGAAAAAACGCATACGCCCTTTTTGGCCAAGTGCATCATTGTGGACGTTCTGCCTCTTTTCCTATGCTTTCAATGCAATTCCAGTCTACCTCCTGAAATCGGTTTCCTGCAATTCTGCCCCGCTTTCAAGTCCTCTTGGCAGCCTTACTTCAGTCTATTTTTGGACGATAGCTGTCATTTATAACTCTGCAGTTTTGTGAATTACAGTGCCCCTGAGCTCCTTTCTTCAACTCGCTTTCTTTTGAGCTGGCCGCAACACCGCAGGATGGCTTCAGGCCTTAATCTGGTTCCGGTACGGCACGCTGAGCCTTTGGTTATTTCCTCTTCCTGGTGGGAAATGAGAGTTAAATTTGCCCGTCCAGACACCTCCAGCGAGCCTCTCATTGGTTCTCGCTATTCCTGTTCATCTTCCGCAGAAATTGCAAACTGGGCCAAACAGGAGGTTAAAGGGACTGACTCTCCAAGTGGGGAGAGTGTTAGTAAAGCGTCTGGAATGTTGCACCCGAGTACCAGGGGAGGAAAACTGAGACATATTTGAACACGTCTCCCGATCACATGGTTGATCATACTCTAGGTTCCACATGCATGTTTTAGCTGAAGGAAGAATACCTTAAACCTGGGTAGTTGAAACCCGTGGAATGGGTACCATGCAATATGACTTCAAAGGGTCTTCATTTGCTCACCGCACCTCTCCAATACTATCACTGCTGCGTTTATGCCCCTGTACACATGCTTGATTCTCTTTCGGAGACATAGCAATCCATAGGTTTTAAGATACTTACAAGTCAGGTACATTCTTAGGCGTTTAATATGCGGTGTTGAGTCCATTTCGTTGAGCACGGAGTAGCTCTTGTCTATTCCATATTTGGCTTAAGGAACTTTAACTGTGCTCATTTCAATCTCTGGTTTTATGCAGCACCCCAACTCACCTTTACCCTTAAGCAAGCATAAGTTGGTTTTCTAAATTTGAGACCCTGTTCTGTTCTGTAATTCAGTTCCTGTGTAGCCAAGTTTCCATTCCGTGTATTACTGATATCTTATGATGTTTCTTTTTCTGTGTGACTTATTTCAGTTAGAATCATCGTACCTGAATCCACTCATTGTGCTGCTAAGGGCCTGATGACACAGATTTCATTGCTGAGTGATATTGCTTTGTAAGTAAATACCACAACTTCTTTATCCATTTTTCACTTTCTGCGATGTTGAACTTGTACTGTAAACGAGGTTCTTGTAAACAGAGCCGTTCCAAACTTTGGGGTGGCTGTGTCTTTTTGATTTTAATTTCCCTAAGCTATAGGACCATAAGTGGAAGTGCCCTAGGTTCTGTTGCTTTGTTTTTTAGATGTTTCAGGAAACACCATACACTTCTCCCGAGTGGTTGTTGGCAATTTACATCCCGCCCATCAGCATAACAAGGCTCCCAGTTCTCCATGGCCTGTCCTGCCTTTCTGGATTTTACACTTTTTTCAGATGGCCCTTTTGACCGGGGGGAAGTGAGACTTCATTGTAGTGCAGATTTCCTTTGCAAGCTTGCTTGGTTGGCCAAAAAGGGCGTATGCGTTTTTTCCTGAATATATTCAGGAAAAAACGCATACGCCCTTTTTGGCCAAGTGCATCATTGTGGACGTTCTGCCTCTTTTCCTATGCTTTCAATGCAATTCCAGTCTACCTCCTGAAATCGGTTTCCTGCAATTCTGCCCCGCTTTCAAGTCCTCTTGGCAGCCTTACTTCAGTCTATTTTTGGACGATAGCTGTCATTTATAACTCTGCAGTTTTGTGAATTACAGTGCCCCTGAGCTCCTTTCTTCAACTCGCTTTCTTTTGAGCTGGCCGCAACACCGCAGGATGGCTTCAGGCCTTAATCTGGTTCCGGTACGGCACGCTGAGCCTTTGGTTATTTCCTCTTCCTGGTGGGAAATGAGAGTTAAATTTGCCCGTCCAGACACCTCCAGCGAGCCTCTCATTGGTTCTCGCTATTCCTGTTCATCTTCCGCAGAAATTGCAAACTGGGCCAAACAGGAGGTTAAAGGGACTGACTCTCCAAGTGGGGAGAGTGTTAGTAAAGCGTCTGGAATGTTGCACCCGAGTACCAGGGGAGGAAAACTGAGACATATTTGAACACGTCTCCCGATCACATGGTTGATCATACTCTAGGTTCCACATGCATGTTTTAGCTGAAGGAAGAATACCTTAAACCTGGGTAGTTGAAACCCGTGGAATGGGTACCATGCAATATGACTTCAAAGGGTCTTCATTTGCTCACCGCACCTCTCCAATACTATCACTGCTGCGTTTATGCCCCTGTACACATGCTTGATTCTCTTTCGGAGACATAGCAATCCATAGGTTTTAAGATACTTACAAGTCAGGTACATTCTTAGGCGTTTAATATGCGGTGTTGAGTCCATTTCGTTGAGCACGGAGTAGCTCTTGTCTATTCCATATTTGGCTTAAGGAACTTTAACTGTGCTCATTTCAATCTCTGGTTTTATGCAGCACCCCAACTCACCTTTACCCTTAAGCAAGCATAAGTTGGTTTTCTAAATTTGAGACCCTGTTCTGTTCTGTAATTCAGTTCCTGTGTAGCCAAGTTTCCATTCCGTGTATTACTGATATCTTATGATGTTTCTTTTTCTGTGTGACTTATTTCAGTTAGAATCATCGTACCTGAATCCACTCATTGTGCTGCTAAGGGCCTGATGACACAGATTTCATTGCTGAGTGATATTGCTTTCTAAGTAAATACCACAACTTCTTTATCCATTTTTCACTTTCTGCGATGTTGAACTTGTACTGTAAACGAGGTTCTTGTAAACAGAGCCGTTCCAAACGTTGGGGTGGCTGTGTCTTTTTGATTTTAATTTCCCTAAGCTATAGGACCATAAGTGGAAGTGCCCTGGGTTCTGTTGCTTTGTTTTTTAGATGTTTCAGGAAACACCATACACTTCTCCCGAGTGGTTGTTGGCAATTTACATCCCGCCCTTCAGCATAACAAGGCTCCCAGTTCTCCATGGCCTGTCCTGCCTTTCTGGATTTTACACTTTTTTCAGATGGCCCTTTTGACCGGGGGGAAGTGAGACTTCATTGTAGTGCAGATTTCCTTTGCAAGCTTGCTTGGTTGGCCAAAAAGGGCGTATGCGTTTTTTCCTGAATATATTCAGGAAAAAACGCATACGCCCTTTTTGGCCAAGTGCATCATTGTGGACGTTCTGCCTCTTTTCCTATGCTTTCATTGCAATTCCAGTCTACCTCCTGAAATCGGTTTCCTGCAATTCTGCCCCGCTTTCAAGTCCTCTTGGCAGCCTTACTTCAGTCTATTTTTGGACGATAGCTGTCATTTATAACTCTGCAGGTTTGTGAATTACAGTGCCCCTGAGCTCCTTTCTTCAACTCGCTTTCTTTTGAGCTGGCCGCAACACCGCAGGATGGCTTCAGGCCCTAATCTGGTTCCGGTACGGCACGCTGAGCCTTTGGTTATTTCCTCTTCCTGGTGGGAAATGAGAGTTAAATTTGCCCGTCCAGACACCTCCAGCGAGCCTCTCATTGGTTCTCGCTATTCCTGTTCATCTTCCGCAGAAATTGCAAACTGGGCCAAACAGGAGGTTAAAGGGACTGACTCTCCAAGTGGGGAGAGTGTTAGTAAAGCGTCTGGAATGTTGCACCCGAGTACCAGGGGAGGAAAACTGAGACATATTTGAACACGTCTCCCGTTCACATGGTTGATCATACTTGGGTTCCGCATGCATGTTTTAGCTGAAGGAAGAATACCTTAAACCTGGAGAGTTGAGACCCTTGTAATGGGTACCATGCAATATGACTTCAAAGGGTCTTCATTTGCTCACCGAACCTCTCCAATCCTATCACTGCTGCGTTTATGCCCCTGTACACATGCTTG
Source organism: Stenella coeruleoalba (assembly GCF_951394435.1). NCBI lineage: Eukaryota > Metazoa > Chordata > Mammalia > Artiodactyla > Delphinidae > Stenella > Stenella coeruleoalba. The sequence goes on from NW_027646403.1 coordinate 5,554, forward strand.
ATTCTCTTTCGGAGACATAGCAATCCATAGGTTTTACGATACTTACTAGTCAGGTACATTCTTAGGCGTTTAATATGCGGTGTTGAGTCCATTTCGTTGAGCAAGGAATAGCTCTTGTCTATTCCATATTTGACTTAAGGAACTTTATCTGTGCTCATTTCAATCTCTGGTTTTATGCAGCACCCCAACTCACCTTTACCCTTAAGCAAGCATAAGTTGGTTTTCTAAATTTGAGACCCTGTTCTGTTCTGTAATTCAGTTCCTGTGTAGCCAAGTTTACATTCCGTGTATTACTGATATCTTATGATGTTTCTTTTTCTGTGTGACTTATTTCAGTTAGAATCATCATACCTGAATCCACTCATTGTGCTGCTAAGGGCCTGATGACACAGATTTCATTGCTGAGTGATATTGCTTTGTAAGTAAATACCACAACTTCTTTATCCATTTTTCACTTTCTGCGATGTTGAACTTGTACTGTAAACGAGGTTCTTGTAAACAGAGGCGTCCCAAACTTTGGGGTGGCTGTGTCTTTTTGATTTTAATTTCCCTAAGCTATAGGACCATAAGTGGCAGTGCCCTAGGTTCTGTTGCTTTGTTTTTTAGATGTTTCAGGAAACACCATACACTTCTCCCGAGTGTCTGTTGGCAATTTACATCCCGCCCATCAGCATAACAAGGCTCCCACTTCTCCATGGCCTGTCCTGCCTTTCTGGATTTTACACTTTTTTCAGATGGCCCTTTTGACCGGGGAGAAGTGAGACTTCATTGTAGTGCAGATTTCCTTTGCAAGCTTGCTTGGTTGGCCAAAAAGGGCGTATGCGTTTTTTCCTGAATATATTCAGGAAAAAACGCATACGCCCTTTTTGGCCAAGTGCATCATTGTGGACGTTCTGCCTCTTTTCCTATGCTTTCAATGCAATTCCAGTCTACCTCCTGAAATCGGTTTCCTGCAATTCTGCCCCGCTTTCAAGTCCTCTTGGCAGCCTTACTTCAGTCTATTTTTGGACGATAGCTGTCATTTATAACTCTGCAGGTTTGTGAATTACAGTGCCCCTGAGCTCCTTTCTTCAACTCGCTTTCTTGTGACCTGGCCGCAACACCGCAGGATGGCTTCAGGCCCTAATGTGGTTCCGGCCCGGCATGCTGAGCCTTTGGTTAATTCCTCTTCCTGGTGGGAAATGAGAGTTAAATTTGCCCGTCCAGACACCTCCAGCTAGCCTCTCATTGGTTCTCGCTATTCCTGTTCATCTTCCGCAGAAATTGCAAACTGGGCCAAACAGGAGGTTAAAGGGACTGACTCTCCAAGTGGGGAGAGTGTTAGTAAAGCGTCTGGAATGTTGCACCCGAGTACCAGGGGAGGAAAACTGAGACATATTTGAACACGTCTCCCGATCACATGGTTGATCATACTCTAGGTTCCACATGCATGTTTTAGCTGAAGGAAGAATACCTTAAACCTGGGTAGTTGAAACCCGTGGAATGGGTACCATGCAATATGACTTCAAAGGGTCTTCATTTGCTCACCGAACCTCTCCAATCCTATCACTGCTGCGTTTATGCCCCTGTACACATGCTTGATTCTCTTTCGGAGACATAGCAATCCATAGGTTTTAAGATACTTACTAGTCAGGTATATTCTTAGGCGTTTAATATTGGGTGTTGAGTCCATTTCGTTGAGCAAGGAGTAGCTCTTGTGTATTCCATATTTGGCTTAAGGAACTTTATCTGTGCTCATTTCAATCTCTGGTTTTATGCAGCACCCCAACTCACCTTTCCCCTTAAGCAAGAATAAGTTGGTTTTCTAAATTTGAGACCCTGTTCTGTTCTGTAATTCAGTTCCTGTGTAGCCAAGTTTACATTCCGTGTATTACTGATATCTTATGATGTTTCTTTTTCTGTGTGACTTATTTCAGTTAGAATCATCATACCTGAATCCACTCATTGTGCTGCTAAGGGCCTGATGACACAGATTTCATTGCTGAGTGATATTGCTTTGTAAGTAAATACCACAACTTCTTTATCCATTTTTCACTTTCTGCGATGTTGAACTTGTACTGTAAACGAGGTTCTTGTAAACAGAGCCGTTCCAAACTTTGGGGTGGCTGTGTCTTTTTGATTTTAATTTCCCTAAGCTATAGGACCATAAGTGGAAGTGCCCTAGGTTCTGTTGCTTTGTTTTTTAGATGTTTCAGGAAACACCATACACTTCTCCCGAGTGGTTGTTGGCAATTTACATCCCGCTCATCAGCATAACAAGGCTCCCAGTTCTCCATGGCCTGTCCTGCCTTTCTGGATTTTACACTTTTTTCAGATGGCCCTTTTGACCGGGGGGAAGTGAGACTTCATTGTAGTGCAGATTTCCTTTGCAAGCTTGCTTGGTTGGCCAAAAAGGGCGTATGCGTTTTTTCCTGAATATATTCAGGAAAAAACGCATACGCCCTTTTTGGCCAAGTGCATCATTGTGGACGTTCTGCCTCTTTTCCTATGCTTTCAATGCAATTCCAGTCTACCTCCTGAAATCGGTTTCCTGCAATTCTGCCCCGCTTTCAAGTCCTCTTGGCAGCCTTACTTCAGTCTATTTTTGGACGATAGCTGTCATTTATAACTCTGCAGGTTTGTGAATTACAGTGCCCCTGAGCTCCTTTCTTCAACTTGCTTTCTTGTGACCTGGCCGCAACACCGCAGGATGGCTTCAGGCCCTAATCTGGTTCCGGCACGGCACGCTGAGCCTTTGGTTATTTCCTCTTCCTGGTGGGAAATGAGAGTTAAATTTGCCAGTCCAGACACCTCCAGCTAGTCTCTCATTGGTTCTCGCTATTCCTGTTCATCTTCCGCAGAAATTGCAAACTGTGCCAAACAGGAGGTTAAAGGTGCTGACTGTCCAAGTGGGGAGAGTGTTAGTAAAGCGTCTGGAATGTTGCACCCGAGTACCAGGGGAGGAAAACTGAGACATATTTGAACACGTCTCCCGTTCACATGGTTGATCATACTTGGGTTCCACATGCATGTTTTAGCTGAAGGAAGAATACCTTAAACCTGGAGAGTTAAGACCCGTGTAATGGGTACCATGCAATATGACTTCAAAGGGTCTTCATTTGCTCACCGAACCTCTCCAATCCTATCACTGCTGCGTTTATGCCCCTGTACACATGCTTCATTCTCTTTCGGAGACATAGCAATCCATAGGTTTTAAGATACTTACTAGTCAGGTACATTCTTAGGCGTTTAATATGCGGTGTTGAGTCCATTTCGTTGAGCAAGGAGTAGCTCTTGTCTATTCCATATTTGACTTAAGGAACTTTATCTGTGCTCATTTCAATCTCTGGTTTTATGCAGCACCCCAACTCACCTTTACCCTTAAGCAAGCATAAGTTGGTTTTCTAAATTTGAGACCCTGTTCTGTTCTGTAATTCAGTTCCTGTGTAGCCAAGTTTACATTCCGTGTATTAGTGATATCTTATGATGTTTCTTTTTCTGTGTGACTTATTTCAGTTAGAATCATCGTACCTGAATCTACTCATTATGCTGCTACGGGCCTGATGACATAGATTTCATTGCTGAGTGATACTGCATTGTACGTAAGTACCACAAGTTCTTTATCCATTTTTCACTTTCAGCGATGTTGAACTTGTACTGTAAACGAGGTTCTTGTAAACAGAGCCGTTCCAAACTTTGGGGTGGCTGTGTCTTTTTGATTTTAATTTCCCTAAGCTATAGGACCATAAGTGGAACTGCCCTAGGCTCTGTTGCTTTGTTTTTTAGATGTTTCAGGAAACACCATACACTTCTCCCGAGTGGTTGTTGGCAATTTACATCCCGCCCATCAGCATAACAAGGCTCCCAGTTCTCCATGGCCTGTCCTGCCTTTCTGGATTTTACACTTTTTTCAGATTGCCCTTTTGATTGGGGGGAAGTGAGACTTCATTGTAGTGCAGATTTCCTTTGCAAGCTTGCTTGGTTGGCCAAAAGGGCGTATGCGTTTTTTCCTGAATATATTCAGGAAAAAACGCATACGCCCTTTTTGGCCAAGTGCATCATTGTGGACGTTCTTCCTCTTTTCCTATGCTTTCAATGCAATTCCAGTCTACCTCCTGAAATCGGTTTCCTGCAATTCTGCCCCGCTTTCAAGTCCTCTTGGCAGCCTTACTTCAGTCTATTTTTGGACGATAGCTGTCATTTATAACTCTGCAGGTTTGTGAATTACAGTGCCCCTGAGCTCCTTTCTTCAACTCGCTTTCTTGTGACCTGGCCGCAACACCGCAGGATGGCTTCAGGCCCTAATCTGGTTCCGGCCCGGCATGCTGAGCCTTTGGTTAATTCCTCTTCCTGGTGGGAAATGAGAGTTAAATTTGCCCGTCCAGACACCTCCAGCTAGCCTCTCATTGGTTCTCGCTATTCCTGTTCATCTTCCGCAGAAATTGCAAACTGGGCCAAACAGGAGGTTAAAGGCACTGACTCTCCAAGTGGGGAGAGTGTTAGTAAAGCGTCTGGAATGTTGCACCCGAGTACCAGGGGAGGAAAACTGAGACATATTTGAACACGTCTCCCGATCTCATGGTTGATCATACTCTAGGTTCCACATGCATGTTTTAGCTGAAGGAAGAATACCTTAAACCTGGGTAGTTGAAACCCGTGGAATGGGTAACATGCAATATGACTTCAAAGGGTCTTCATTTGCTCACCGAACCTCTCCAATCCTATCACTGCTGCGTTTATGCCCCTGTACACATGCTTGATTCTCTTTCGGAGACATAACAATCCATAGGTTTTAAGATACTTACTAGTCAGGTACATTCTTAGGCGTTTAATATGCGGTGTTGAGTCCATTTCGTTGAGCAAGGAGTAGCTCTTGTCTATTCCATATTTGGCTTAAGGAACTTTATCTGTGCTCATTTCAATCTCTGGTTTTATGCAGCACCCCAACTCACCTTTACCCTTAAGCAAGAATAAGTAGGTTTTCTAAATTTGAGACCCTGTTCTGTTCTGTAATTCAGTTCCTGTGTAGCCAAGTTTCCATTCCGTGTATTACTGATATCTTATGATGTTTCTTTTTCTGTGTGACTTATTTCAGTTAGAATCATCATACCTGAATCCACTCATTGTGCTGCTAAGGGCCTGATGACACAGATTTCATTGCTGAGTGATATTGCTTTGTAAGTAAATACCACAACTTCTTTCTCCATTTTTCGCTTTCTGCGATGTTGAACTTGTACTGTAAACGAGGTTCTTGTAAACAGAGCCGTTCCAAACTTTGGGGTGGCTGTGTCTTTTTGATTTTAATTTCCCTAAGCTATAGGACCATAAGTGGAAGTGCCCTACGTTCTGTTGCTTTGTTTTTTAGATGTTTCAGGAAACACCATACACTTCTCCCGAGTGGTTGTTGGCAATTTACATCCCGCCCATCAGCATAACAAGGCTCCCAGTTCTCCATGGCCTGTCCTGCCTTTCTGGATTTTACACTTTTTTCAGATGGCCCTTTTGACCGGGGGGAAGTGAGACTTCATTGTAGTGCAGATTTCCTTTGCAAGCTTGCTTGGTTGGCCAAAAAGGGCGTATGCGTTTTTTCCTGAATATATTCAGGAAAAAACGCATACGCCCTTTTTGGCCAAGTGCATCATTGTGGACGTTCTGCCTCTTTTCCTATGCTTTCAATGCAATTCCAGTCTACCTCCTGAAATCGGTTTCCTGCAATTCTGCCCCGCTTTCAAGTCCTCTTGGCAGCCTTACTTCAGTCTATTTTTGGACGATAGCTGTCATTTATAACTCTGCAGGTTTGTGAATTACAGTGCCCCTGAGCTCCTTTCTTCAACTTGCTTTCTTGTGACCTGGCCGCAACACCGAAGGATGGCTTCAGGCCCTAATCTGGTCCCGGGACGGCACGCTGAGCCTTTGGTTATTTCCTCTTCCTGGTGGGAAATGAGAGTTAAATTTGCCCGTCCAGACACCTCCAGCTAGTCTCTCATTGGTTCTCGCTATTCCTGTTCATCTTCCGCAGAAATTGCAAACTGGGCCAAACAGGAGGTTAAAGGCGCTGACTCTCCAAGTGGGGAGAGTGTTAGTAAAGCGTCTGGAATGTTGCACCCGAGTACCAGGGGACGAAAACTGAGACATATTTGAACACGTCTCCCGTTCACATGGTTGATCATACTTGGGTTCCACATGCATGTTTTAGCTGAAGGAAGAATACCTTAAACCTGGAGAGGTAAGACCCGTGTAATGGGTACCATGCAATATGACTTCAAAGGGTCTTCATTTGCTCACCGAACCTCTCCAATCCTATCACTGCTGCGTTTATGCCCCTGTACACATGCTTGATTCTCTTTCGGAGACATAGCAATCCATAGGTTTTAAGATACTTACTAGTCAGGTACATTCTTAGGCGTTTAATATGCGGTGTTGAGTCCATTTCGTTGAGCAAGGAGTAGCTCTTGTCTATTCCATATTTGACTTAAGGAACTTTATCTGTGCTCATTTCAATCTCTGGTTTTATGCAGCACCCCAACTCACCTTTACCCTTAAGCAAGCATAAGTTGGTTTTCTAAATTTGAGACCCTGTTCTGTTCTGTAATTCAGTTCCTGTGTAGCCAAGTTTACATTCTGTGTATTACTGATATCTTATGATGTTTCTTTTTCTGTGTGACTTACTTCAGTTAGAATCATCATAACTGAATCCACTCATTGTGCTGCTAAGGGCCTGATGACACAGATTTCATTGCTGAGTGATATTGCTTTGTAAGTGAATACCACAACTTTTTATCCATTTTTCACTTTCTGCGATGTTGAACTTGTACTGTAAACGAGGTTCTTGTAAACAGAGGCGTCCCAAACTTTGGGGTGGCTGTGTCTTTTTGATTTTAATTTCCCTAAGCTATAGGACCATAAGTGGCAGTGCCCTAGGCTCTGTTGCTTTGTTTTTTAGATGTTTCAGGAAACACCATACACTTCTCCCCAGTGGTTGTTGGCAATTTACATCCCGCCCATCAGCATAACAAGGCTCCCAGTTCTCCATGGCCTGTCCTGCCTTTCTGGATTTTACACTTTTTTCAGATGGCCCTTTTGACCGGGGGGAAGTGAGACTTCATTGTAGTGCAGATTTCCTTTGCAAGCTTGCTTGGTTGGCCAAAAAGGGCGTATGCGTTTTTTCCTGAATATATTCAGGAAAAAACGCATACGCCCTTTTTGGCCAAGTGCATCATTGTGGACGTTCTGCCTCTTTTCCTATGCTTTCAATGCAATTCCAGTCTACCTCCTGAAATCGGTTTCCTGCAATTCTGCCCCGCTTTCAAGTCCTCTTGGCAGCCTTACTTCAGTCTATTTTTGGACGATAGCTGTCATTTATAACTCTGCAGGTTTGTGAATTACAGTGCCCCTGAGCTCCTTTCTTCAACTCGCTTTCTTTTGAGCTGGCCGCAACACCGCAGGATGGCTTCAGGCCCTAATCTGGTTCCGGTACGGCACGCTGAGCCTTTGGTTATTTCCTCTTCCTGGTGGGAAATGAGAGTTAAATTTGCCCGTCCAGACACCTCCAGCTAGCCTCTCATTGGTTCTCGCTATTCCTGTTCATCTTCCGCAGAAATTGCAAACTGGGCCAAACAGGAGGTTAAAGGCGCTGACTCTCCAAGTGGGGAGAGTGTTAGTAAAGCATCTGGAATGTTGCACCCGAGTACCAGGGGAGGAAAACTGAGAGATATTTGAACACGTCTCCCGTTCACATGGCTGATCATACTTGGGTTCCACATGCATGTTTTAGCTGAAGGAAGAATAACTTAAACCTGGAGAGTTGAGACCCGTGGAATGGGTACCATGCAATATGACTTCAAAGGGTCTTCATTTGCTCACCGAACCTCTCCAATCCTATCACTGCTGCATTTATGCCCCTGTACACATGCTTGATTCTCTTTTGGAGACATAGCAATCCATAGGTTTTACGATACTTACTAGTCAGGTACATTATTAGGCGTTTAATATGCGGTGTTGAGTCCATTTCGTTGAGCAAGGAGTAGCTCTTGTCTATTCCATATTTGACTTAAGGAACTTTATCTGTGCTCATTTCAATCTCTGGTTTTATGCAGCACCCCAACTCACCTTTACCCTTAAGCAAGCATAAGTTGGTTTTCTAAATTTGAGACCCTGTTCTGTTCTGTAATTCAGTTCCTGTGTAGCCAAGTTTACATTCCGTGTATTACTGATATCTTATGATGTTTCTTTTTCTGTGTGACTTAGTTCCGTTAGAATCATCATACCTGAATCCACTCATTGTGATGCTAAGGGCCTGATGACATAGATTTCATTGCTGAGTGATATTGCTTTGTAAGTAAATACCACAACTTCTTTATCCATTTTTCACTTTCTGCGATGTTGAACTTGTACTGTAAACGAGGTTCTTGTAAACAGAGGCGTCCCAAACTTTGGGGTGGCTGTGTCTTTTTGATTTTAATTTCCCTAAGCTATAGGACCATAAGTGGCAGTGCCCTAGGCTCTGTTGCTTTGTTTTTTAGATGTTTCAGGAAACACCATACACTTCTCCCGAGTGTCTGTTGGCAATTTACATCCCGCCCATCAGCATAACAAGGCTCCCACTTCTCCATGGCCTTTCCTCCCTTTCTGGATTTTACACTTTTTTCAGATGGCCCTTTTGACCGGGGGGAAGTGAGACTTCATTGTAGTGCAGATTTCCTTTGCAAGCTTGCTTGGTTGGCCAAAAAGGGTGTATGCGTTTTTTCCTGAATATATTCAGGAAAAAACGCATACGCCCTTTTTGGCCAAGTGCATCATTGTGGACGTTCTGCCTCTTTTCCTATGCTTTCAATGCAATTCCAGTCTACCTCCTGAAATCGGTTTCCTGCAATTCTGCCCCGCTTTCAAGTCCTCTTGGCAGCCTTACTTCAGTCTATTTTTGGACGATAGCTGTCATTTATAACTCTGCAGGTTTGTGAATTACAGTGCCCCTGAGCTCCTTTCTTCAACTCGCTTTCTTTTGAGCTGGCCGCAACACCGCAGGATGGCTTCAGGCCCTAATCTGGTTCCGGCATGGCACGCTGAGCCTTTGGTTATTTCCTCTTCCTGGTGGGAAATGAGAGTTAAATTTGCCCGTCCAGACACCTCCAGCTAGCCTCTCATTGGTTCTCACTATTCCTGTTCATCTTCCGCAGAAATTGCAAACTGGGCCAAACAGGAGGTTAAAGGCGTTGACTCTCCAAGTGGGGAGAGTGTTAGTAAAGCGTCTGGAATGTTGCACCCGAGTACCAGGGGACGAAAACTGAGACATATTTGAACACGTCTCCCGTTCACATGGTTGATCATACTTGGGTTCCACATGCATGTTTTAGCTGAAGGAAGAATACCTTAATCCTGGAGAGTTAAGACCCGTGTAATGGGTACCATGCAATATGACTTCAAAGGGTCTTCATTTGCTCACCGAACCTCTCCAATCCTATCACTGCTGCGTTTATGCCCCTGTACACATGCTTGATTCTCTTTTGGAGACATAGCAATCCATAGGTTTTACGATACTTACTAGTCAGGTACATTCTTAGGCGTTTAATATGCGGTGTTGAGTCCATTTCGTTGAGCAAGGAGTAGCTCTTGTCTATTCCATATGTGACTTAAGGAACTTTATCTGTGCTCATTTCAATCTCTGGTTTTATGCAGCACCCCAACTCACCTTTACCCTTAAGCAAGCATAAGTTGGTTTTCTAAATTTGAGACCCTGTTCTGTTCTGTAATTCAGTTCCTGTGTAGCCAAGTTTACATTCCGTGTATTACTGATATCTTATGATGTTTCTTTTTCTGTGTGACTTAGTTCCGTTAGAATCATCATACCTGAATCCACTCATTGTGATGCTAAGGGCCTGATGACATAGATTTCATTGCTGAGTGATATTGCTTTGTAAGTAAATACCACAACTTCTTTATCCATTATCACTTTCTGCGATGTTGAACTTGTACTGTAAACGAGGTTCTTGTAAACAGAGGCGTCCCAAACTTTGGGGTGGCTGTGTCTTTTTGATTTTAATTTCCCTAAGCTATAGGACCATAAGTGGAAGTGCCCTAGGTTCTGTTGCTTTGTTTTTTAGATGTTTCAGGAAACACCATACACTTCTCCCGAGTGGTTGTTGGCAATTTACATCCCGCCCATCAGCATAACAAGGCTCCCAGTTCTCCATGGCCTGTCCTGCCTTTCTGGATTTTACACTTTTTTCAGATGGCCCTTTTGACCGGGGGGAAGTGAGACTTCATTGTAGTGCAGATTTCCTTTGCAAGCTTGCTTGGTTGGCCAAAAAGGGCGTATGCGTTTTTTCCTGAATATATTCAGGAAAAAACGCATACGCCCTTTTTGGCCAAGTGCATCATTGTGGACGTTCTGCCTCTTTTCCTATGCTTTCAATGCAATTCCAGTCTACCTCCTGAAATCGGTTTCCTGCAATTCTGCCCCGCTTTCAAGTCCTCTTGGCAGCCTTACTTCAGTCTATTTTTGGACGATAGCTGTCATTTATAACTCTGCAGGTTTGTGAATTACAGTGCCCCTGAGCTCCTTTCTTCAACTCGCTTTCTTGTGACCTGGCCGCAACACTGCAGGATGGCTTCAGGCCCTAATCTGGTTCCGGCCCGGCATGCTGAGCCTTTGGTTAATTCCTCTTCCTGGTGGGAAATGAGAGTTAAATTTGCCCGTCCAGACACCTCCAGCTAGCCTCTCATTGGTTCTCGCTATTCCTGTTCATCTTCCGCAGAAATTGCAAACTGGGCCAAACAGGAGGTTAAAGGGACTGACTCTCCAAGTGGGGAGAGTGTTACTAAATTGTCTGGAATGTTGCACCCGAGTACCAGGGGAGGAAAACTGAGACATATTTGAACACGTCTCCCGATCACATGGTTGATCATACTCTAGGTTCCACATGCATGTTTTAGCTGAAGTAAGAATACCTTAAACCTGGGTAGTTGAAACCCGTGGAATGGGTACCATGCAATATGACTTCAAAGGGTCTTCATTTGCTCACCGAACCTCTCCAATCCTATCACTGCTGTGTTTATGTCCCTGTACACATGCTTGATTCTCTTTCGGAGACATAGCAATCCATAGGTTTTAAGATACTTACTAGTCAGGTACATTCTTAGGCGTTTAATATTGGGTGTTGAGTCCATTTCGTTGAGCAAGGAGTAGCTCTTGTCTATTCCATATTTGGCTTAAGGAACTTTATCTGTGCTCATTTCAATCTCTGGTTTTATGCAGCACCCCAACTCACCTTTACCCTTAAGCAAGCATAAGTTGGTTTTCTAAATTTGAGAACCTGTTCTGTTCTGTAATTCAGTTCCTGTGTAGCCAAGTTTCCATTCCGTGTATTACTGATATCTTATGATGTTTCTTTTTCTGTGTGACTTAGTTCAGTTAGAATCATCATACCTGAATCCACTCATTGTGCTGCTAAGGGCCTGATGACACAGATTTCATTGCTGAGTGATATTGCTTTGTAAGTAAATACCACAACTTCTTTATCCATTTTTCACTTTCTGCAATGTTGAACTTGTACTGTAAACGAGGTTCTTGTAAACAGAGCCGTTCCAAACTTTGGGGTGGCTGTGTCTTTTTGATTTTAATTTCCCTAAGCTATAGGACCATAAGTGGAAGTGCCCTAGGTTCTGTTGCTTTGTTTTTTAGATGTTTCAGGAAACACCATACACTTCTCCCGAGTGGTTGTTGGCAATTTACATCCCGCCCATCAGCATAACAAGGCTCCCAGTTCTCCATGGCCTGTCCTGCCTTTCTGGATTTTACACTTTTTTCAGATGGCCCTTTTGACCGGGGGGAAGTGAGACTTCATTGTAGTGCAGATTTCCTTTGCAAGCTTGCTTGGTTGGCCAAAAAGGGCGTATGCGTTTTTTCCTGAATATATTCAGGAAAAAACGCATACGCCCTTTTTGGCCAAGTGCATCATTGTGGACGTTCTGCCTCTTTTCCTATGCTTTCAATGCAATTCCAGTCTACCTCCTGAAATCGGTTTCCTGCAATTCTGCCCCGCTTTCAAGTCCTCTTGGCAGCCTTACTTCAGTCTATTTTTGGACGATAGCTGTCATTTATAACTCTGCAGGTTTGTGAATTACAGTGCCCCTGAGCTCCTTTCTTCAACTCGCTTTCTTGTGACCTGGCCGCAACACCGCAGGATGGCTTCAGGCCCTAATCTGGTTCCGGCCCGGCATGCTGAGCCTTTGGTTAATTCCTCTTCCTGGTGGGAAATGAGAGTTAAATTTGCCCGTCCAGACACCTCCAGCTAGCCTCTCATTGGTTCTCGCTATTCCTGTTCATCTTCCGCAGAAATTGCAAACTGGGCCAAACAGGAGGTTAAAGGCGCTGACTCTCCAAGTGGGGAGAGTGTTAGTAAAGCGTCTGGAATGTTGCACCCGAGTACCAGGGGAGGAAAACTGAGACATATTTGAACACGTCTCCCGATCTCATGGTTGATCATACTCTAGGTTCCACATGCATGTTTTAGCTGAAGGAAGAATACCTTAAACCTGGGTAGTTGAAACCCGTGGAATGGGTAACATGCAATATGACTTCAAAGGGTCTTCATTTGCTCACCGAACCTCTCCAATCCTATCACTGCTGCGTTTATGCCCCTGTACACATGCTTGATTCTCTTTCGGAGACATAGCAATCCATAGGTTTTAAGATACTTACTAGTCAGGTACATTCTTAGGCGTTTAATATGCGGTGTTGAGTCCATTTCGTTGAGCAAGGAGTAGCTCTTGTCTATTCCATATTTGACTTAAGGAACTTTATCTGTGCTCATTTCAATCTCTGGTTTTATGCAGCACCCCAACTCACCTTTACCCTTAAGCAAGCATAAGTTGGTTTTCTAAATTTGAGACCCTGTTCTGTTCTGTAATTCAGTTCCTGTGTAGCCAAGTTTACATTCTGTGTATTACTGATATCTTATGATGTTTCTTTTTCTGTGTGACTTACTTCAGTTAGAATCATCATACCTGAATCCACTCATTGTGCTGCTAAGGGCCTGATGACACAGATTTCATTGCTGAGTGATATTGCTTTGTAAGTGAATACCACAACTTTTTATCCATTTTTCACTTTCTGCGATGTTGAACTTGTACTGTAAACGAGGTTCTTGTAAACAGAGGCGTCCCAAACTTTGGGGTGGCTGTGTCTTTTTGATTTTAATTTCCCTAAGCTATAGGACCATAAGTGGCAGTGCCCTAGGCTCTGTTGCTTTGTTTTTTAGATGTTTCAGGAAACACCATACACTTCTCCCGAGTGTCTGTTGGCAATTTACATCCCGCCCATCAGCATAACAAGGCTCCCACTTCTCCATGGCCTGTCCTGCCTTTCTGGATTTTACACTTTTTTCAGATGGCCCTTTTGACCGGGGGGAAGTGAGACTTCATTGTAGTGCAGATTTCCTTTGCAAGCTTGCTTGGTTGGCCGAAAAGGGTGTATGCGTTTTTTCCTGAATATATTCAGGAAAAAACGCATATGCCCTTTTTGGCCAAGTGCATCATTGTGGACGTTCTGCCTCTTTTCCTATGCTTTCAATGCAATTCCAGTCTACCTCCTGAAATCGGTTTCCTGCAATTCTGCCCCGCTTTCAAGTCCTCTTGGCAGCCTTACTTCAGTCTATTTTTGGACGATAGCTGTCATTTATAACTCTGCAGGTTTGTGAATTACAGTGCCCCTGAGCTCCTTTCTTCAACTCGCTTTCTTTTGAGCTGGCCGCAACACCGCAGGATGGCTTCAGGCCCTAATCTGGTTCCGGCATGGCACGCTGAGCCTTTGGTTATTTCCTCTTCCTGGTGGGAAATGAGAGTTAAATTTGCCCGTCCAGACACCTCCAGCTAGCCTCTCATTGGTTCTCGCTATTCCTGTTCATCTTCCGCAGAAATTGCAAACTGGGCCAAACAGGAGGTTAAAGGCGCTGACTCTCCAAGTGGGGAGAGTGTTAGTAAAGCGTCTGGAATGTTGCACCCGAGTACCAGGGGAGGAAAACTGAGACATATTTGAACACGTCTCCCGTTCACATGGTTGATCATACTTGGGTTCCACATGCATGTTTTAGCTGAAGGAAGAATACCTTAATCCTGGAGAGTTAAGACCCGTGTAATGGGTACCATGCAATATGACTTCAAAGGGTCTTCATTTGCTCACCGAACCTCTCCAATCCTATCACTGCTGCGTTTATGCCCCTGTACACATGCTTGATTCTCTTTTGGAGACATAGCAATCCATAGGTTTTACGATACTTACTAGTCAGGTACATTCTTAGGCGTTTAATATGCGGTGTTGAGTCCATTTCGTTGAGCAAGGAGTAGCTCTTGTCTATTCCATATGTGACTTAAGGAACTTTATCTGTGCTCATTTCAATCTCTGGTTTTATGCAGCACCCCAACTCACCTTTACCCTTAAGCAAGCATAAGTTGGTTTTCTAAATTTGAGACCCTGTTCTGTTCTGTAATTCAGTTCCTGTGTAGCCAAGTTTACATTCCGTGTATTACTGATATCTTATGATGTTTCTTTTTCTGTGTGACTTAGTTCCGTTAGAATCATCATACCTGAATCCACTCATTGTGATGCTAAGGGCCTGATGACATAGATTTCATTGCTGAGTGATATTGCTTTGTAAGTAAATACCACAACTTCTTTATCCATTTTTCACTTTCTGCGATGTTGAACTTGTACTGTAAACGAGGTTCTTGTAAACAGAGGCGTCCCAAACTTTGGGGTGGCTGTGTCTTTTTGATTTTAATTTCCCTAAGCTATAGGACCATAAGTGGCAGTGCCCTAGGCTCTGTTGCTTTGTTTTTTAGATGTTTCAGGAAACACCATACACTTCTCCCGAGTGTCTGTTGGCAATTTACATCCCGCCCATCAGCATAACAAGGCTCCCAGTTCTCCATGGCCTGTCCTGCCTTTCTGGATTTTACACTTTTTTCAGATGGCCCTTTTGACCGGGGGGAAGTGAGACTTCATTGTAGTGCAGATTTCCTTTGCAAGCTTGCTTGGTTGGCCAAAAAGGGCGTATGCGTTTTTTCCTGAATATATTCAGGAAAAAACACATACGCCCTTTTTGGCCAAGTGCATCATTGTGGACGTTCTGCCTCTTTTCCTATGCTTTCAATGCAATTCCAGTCTACCTCCTGAAATCGGTTTCCTGCAATTCTGCCCCGCTTTCAAGTCCTCTTGGCAGCCTTACTTCAGTCTATTTTTGGACGATAGCTGTCATTTATAACTCTGCAGGTTTGTGAATTACAGTGCCCCTGAGCTCCTTTCTTCAACTCGCTTTCTTGTGACCTGGCCGCAACACCGCAGGATGGCTTCAGGCCCTAATCTGTTTCCGGCCCGGCATGCTGAGCCTTTGGTTAATTCCTCTTCCTGGTGGGAAATGAGAGTTAAATTTGCCCGTCCAGACACCTCCAGCTAGCCTCTCATTGGTTCTTGCTATTCCTGTTCATCTTCCGCAGAAATTGCAAACTGGGCCAAACAGGAGGTTAAAGGGACTGACTCTCCAAGTGGGGAGAGTGTTAGTAAAGCGTCTGGAATGTTGCACCCGAGTACCAGGGGAGGAAAACTGAGACATATTTGAACACGTCTCCCGTTCACATGGTTGATCATACTCTGGGTTCCACATGCATGTTTTAGCTGAAGGAAGAATACCTAAAACCTGGGTAGTTGAAACCCGTGGAATGGGTACCATGCAATATGACTTCAAAGGGTCTTCATTTGCTCACCGAACCTCTCCAATCCTATCACTGCTGCGTTTATGCCCCTGTACACATGCTTGATTCTCTTTCGGAGACATAGCAATCCATAGGTTTTAAGATACTTACTAGTCAGGTACATTCTTAGGCGTTTAATATTGGGTGTTGAGTCCATTTCGTTGAGCAAGGAGTAGCTCTTGTCTATTCCATATTTGGCTTAAGGAACTTTATCTATGCTCATTTCAATCTCTGGTTTCATGCAGCAACCCAACTCACCTTTCCCCTTAAGCAAGCATAAGTTGGTTTTCTAAATTTGAGAACCTGTTCTGTTTTGGAATTCAGTTCCTGTGTAGCCAAGTTTACATTCCGTGTATTACTGATATCTTATGATGTTTCTTTTTCTGTGTGACTTATTTCAGTTAGAATCATCGTACCTGAATCTACTCATTATGCTGCTACGGGCCTGATGACATAGATTTCATTGCTGAGTGATACTGCATTGTACGTAAGTACCACAAGATCTTTATCCATTTTTCACTTTCTGCGATGTTGAACTTGTACTGTAAACGAGGTTCTTGTAAACAGAGCCGTTCCAAACTTTGGGGTGGCTGTGTCTTTTTGATTTTAATTTCCCTAAGCTATAGGACCATAAGTGGAAGTGCCCTAGGCTCTGTTGCTTTGTTTTTTAGATGTTTCAGGAAACACCATACACTTCTCCCGAGTGTCTGTTGGCAATTTACATCCCGCCCATCAGCATAACAAGGCTCCCAGTTCTCAATGGCCTGTTGCCTTTCTGGATTTTACACTTTTTTCAGATGGCCCTTTTGACCGGGGGGAAGTGAGACTTCATTGTAGTGCAGATTTCCTTTGCAAGCTTGCTTGGTTGGCCAAAAAGGGCGTATGCGTTTTTTCCTGAATATATTCAGGAAAAAACGCATACGCCCTTTTTGGCCAAGTGCATCATTGTGGACGTTCTGCCTCTTTTCCTATGCTTTCAATGCAATTCCAGTCTACCTCCTGAAATCGGTTTCCTGCAATTCTGCCCCGCTTTCAAGTCCTCTTGGCAGCCTTACTTCAGTCTATTTTTGGACGATAGCTGTCATTTATAACTCTGCAGGTTTGTGAATTACAGTGCCCCTGAGCTCCTTTCTTCAACTCGCTTTCTTTTGAGCTGGCCGCAACACCGCAGGATGGCTTCAGGCCCTAATCTGGTTCCGGTATGGCACGCTGAGCCTTTGGTTATTTCCTCTTCCTGGTGGGAAATGAGAGTTAAATTTGCCCGTCCAGACACCTCCAACTAGCCTCTCATTGGTTCTCGCTATTCCTGTTCATCTTCCGAAGAAATTGCAAACTGGGCCAAACAGGAGGTTAAAGGCGCTGACTCTCCAAGTGGGGAGAGTGTTAGTAAAGCGTCTGGAATGTTGCACCCGAGTACCAGGGGAGGAAAACTGAGACATATTTGAACACGTCTCCCGTTCACATGGTTGATCATACTTGGGTTCCACATGCATGTTTTAGCTGAAGGAAGAATACCTTAAACCTGGAGAGTTGAGACCCGTGTAATGGGTACCATGCAATATGACTTCAAAGGGTCTTCATTTGCTCACCGAACCTCTCCAATCCTATCACTGCTGCGTTTATGCCCCTGTACACATGCTTGATTCTCTTTTGGAGACATAGCAATCCATAGGTTTTACGATACTTACTAGTCAGGTACATTCTTAGGCGTTTAATATGCGGTGTTGAGTCCATTTCGTTGAGCAAGGAGTAGCTCTTGTCTATTCCATATTTGACTTAAGGAACTTTATCTGTGCTCATTTCAATCTCTGGTTTTATGCAGCACCCCAACTCACCTTTACCCTTAAGCAAGCATAAGTTGGTTTTCTAAATTTGAGACCCTGTTCTGTTCTGTAATTCAGTTCCTGTGTAGCCAAGTTTACATTCCGTGTATTACTGATATCTTATGATGTTTCTTTTTCTGTGTGACTTATTTCAGTTAGAATCATCATACCTGAATCCACTCATTGTGATGCTAAGGGCCTGATGACATAGATTTCATTGCTGAGTGATATTGCTTTGTAAGTGAATACCACAACTTCTTTATCCATTTTTCACTTTCTGCGATGTTGAACTTGTACTGTAAACGAGGTTCTTGTAAACAGAGGCGTCCCAAACTTTGGGGTGGCTGTGTCTTTTTGATTTTAATTTCCCTAAGCTATAGGACCATAAGTGGCAGTGCCCTAGGCTCTGTTGCTTTGTTTTTTAGATGTTTCAGGAAACACCATACACTTCTCCCGAGTGTCTGTTGGCAATTTACATCCCGCCCATCAGCATAACAAGGCTCCCAGTTCTCCATGGCCTGTCCTGCCTTTCTGGATTTTACACTTTTTTCAGATGGCCCTTTTGACCAGGGGGAAGTGAGACTTCATTGTAGTGCAGATTTCCTTTGCAAGCTTGCTTGGTTGGCCAAAAAGGGCGTATGCGTTTTTTCCTGAATATATTCAGGAAAAAACACATACGCCCTTTTTGGCCAAGTGCATCATTGTGGACGTTCTGCCTCTTTTCCTATGCTTTCAATGCAATTCCAGTCTACCTCCTGAAATCGGTTTCCTGCAATTCTGCCCCGCTTTCAAGTCCTCTTGGCAGCCTTACTTCAGTCTATTTTTGGACGATAGCTGTCATTTATAACTCTGCAGGTTTGTGAATTACAGTGCCCCTGAGCTCCTTTCTTCAACTCGCTTTCTTGTGACCTGGCCGCAACACCGCAGGATGGCTTCAGGCCCTAATGTGGTTCCGGCCCGGCATGCTGAGCCTTTGGTTAATTCCTCTTCCTGGTGGGAAATGAGAGTTAAATTTGCCCGTCCAGACACCTCCAGCTAGCCTCTCATTGGTTCTTGCTATTCCTGTTCATCTTCCGCAGAAATTGCAAACTGGGCCAAACAGGAGGTTAAAGGCGCTGACTCTCCAAGTGGGGAGAGTGTTAGTAAAGCGTCTGGAATGTTGCACCCGAGTACCAGGGGAGGAAAACTGAGACATATTTGAACACGTCTCCCGTTCACATGGTTGATCATACTCTGGGTTCCACATGCATGTTTTAGCTGAAGGAAGAATACCTAAAACCTGGGTAGTTGAAACCCGTGGAATGGGTACCATGCAATATGACTTCAAAGGGTCTTCATTTGCTCACCGAACCTCTCCAATCCTATCACTGCTGCGTTTATGCCCCTGTACACATGCTTGATTCTCTTTCGGAGACATAGCAATCCATAGGTTTTAAGATACTTACTAGTCAGGTACATTCTTAGGCGTTTAATATTGGGTGTTGAGTCCATTTCGTTGAGCAAGGAGTAGCTCTTGTCTATTCCATATTTGGCTTAAGGAACTTTATCTATGCTCATTTCAATCTCTGGTTTCATGCAGCAACCCAACTCACCTTTCCCCTTAAGCAAGCATAAGTTGGTTTTCTAAATTTGAGAACCTGTTCTGTTTTGGAATTCAGTTCCTGTGTAGCCAAGTTTACATTCCGTGTATTACTGATATCTTATGATGTTTCTTTTTCTGTGTGACTTATTTCAGTTAGAATCATCATACCGGAATCCACTCATTGTGATGCTAAGGGCCTGATGACATAGATTTCATTGCTGAGTGATATTGCTTTGTAAGTAAATACCACAACTTCTTTATCCATTTTTCACTTTCTGCGATGTTGAACTTGTACTGTAAACGAGGTTCTTGTAAACAGAGGCGTCCCAAACTTTGGGGTGGCTGTGTCTTTTTGATTTTAATTTCCCTAAGCTATAGGACCATAAGTGGCAGTGCCCTAGGCTCTGTTGCTTTGTTTTTTAGATGTTTCAGGAAACACCATACACTTCTCCCGAGTGTCTGTTGGCAATTTACATCCCGCCCATCAGCATAACAAGGCTCCCAGTTCTCCATGGCCTGTCCTGCCTTTCTGGATTTTACACTTTTTTCAGATGGCCCTTTTGACCGGGGGGAAGTGAGACTTCATTGTAGTGCAGATTTCCTTTGCAAGCTTGCTTGGTTGGCCAAAAAGGGCGTATGCGTTTTTTCCTGAATATATTCAGGAAAAAACACATACGCCCTTTTTGGCCAAGTGCATCATTGTGGACGTTCTGCCTCTTTTCCTATGCTTTCAATGCAATTCCAGTCTACCTCCTGAAATCGGTTTCCTGCAATTCTGCCCCGCTTTCAAGTCCTCTTGGCAGCCTTACTTCAGTCTATTTTTGGACGATAGCTGTCATTTATAACTCTGCAGGTTTGTGAATTACAGTGCCCCTGAGCTCCTTTCTTCAACTCGCTTTCTTGTGACCTGGCCGCAACACCGCAGGATGGCTTCAGGCCCTAATCTGTTTCCGGCCCGGCATGCTGAGCCTTTGGTTAATTCCTCTTCCTGGTGGGAAATGAGAGTTAAATTTGCCCGTCCAGACACCTCCAGCTAGCCTCTCATTGGTTCTTGCTATTCCTGTTCATCTTCCGCAGAAATTGCAAACTGGGCCAAACAGGAGGTTAAAGGCGCTGACTCTCCAAGTGGGGAGAGTGTTAGTAAAGCGTCTGGAATGTTGCACCCGAGTACCAGGGGAGGAAAACTGAGACATATTTGAACACGTCTCCCGTTCACATGGTTGATCATACTCTGGGTTCCACATGCATGTTTTAGCTGAAGGAAGAATACCTAAAACCTGGGTAGTTGAAACCCGTGGAATGGGTACCATGCAATATGACTTCAAAGGGTCTTCATTTGCTCACCGAACCTCTCCAATCCTATCACTGCTGCGTTTATGCCCCTGTACACATGCTTGATTCTCTTTCGGAGACATAGCAATCCATAGGTTTTAAGATACTTACTAGACAGGTACATTCTTAGGCGTTTAATATTGGGTGTTGAGTCCATTTCGTTGAGCAAGGAGTAGCTCTTGTCTATTCCATATTTGGCTTAAGGAACTTTATCTATGCTCATTTCAATCTCTGGTTTCATGCAGCAACCCAACTCACCTTTACCCTTAAGCAAGCATAAGTTGGTTTTCTAAATTTGAGAACCTGTTCTGTTTTGGAATTCAGTTCCTGTGTAGCCAAGTTTACATTCCGTGTATTACTGATATCTTATGATGTTTCTTTTTCTGTGTGACTTATTTCAGTTAGAATCATCATACCTGAATCCACTCATTGTGATGCTAAGGGCCTGATGACATAGATTTCATTGCTGAGTGATATTGCTTTGTAAGTAAATACCACAACTTCTTTATCCATTTTTCACTTTCTGCGATGTTGAACTTGTACTGTAAACGAGGTTCTTGTAAACAGAGGCGTCCCAAACTTTGGGGTGGCTGTGTCTTTTTGATTTTAATTTCCCTAAGCTATAGGACCATAAGTGGCAGTGCCCTAGGCTCTGTTGCTTTGTTTTTTAGATGTTTCAGGAAACACCATACACTTCTCCCGAGTGTCTGTTGGCAATTTACATCCCGCCCATCAGCATAACAAGGCTCCCAGTTCTCCATGGCCTGTCCTGCCTTTCTGGATTTTACACTTTTTTCAGATGGCCCTTTTGACCGGGGGGAAGTGAGACTTCATTGTAGTGCAGATTTCCTTTGCAAGCTTGCTTGGTTGGCCAAAAAGGGCGTATGCGTTTTTTCCTGAATATATTCAGGAAAAAACACATACGCCCTTTTTGGCCAAGTGCATCATTGTGGACGTTCTGCCTCTTTTCCTATGCTTTCAATGCAATTCCAGTCTACCTCCTGAAATCGGTTTCCTGCAATTCTGCCCCGCTTTCAAGTCCTCTTGGCAGCCTTACTTCAGTCTATTTTTGGACGATAGCTGTCATTTATAACTCTGCAGGTTTGTGAATTACAGTGCCCCTGAGCTCCTTTCTTCAACTCGCTTTCTTGTGACCTGGCCGCAACACCGCAGGATGGCTTCAGGCCCTAATCTGTTTCTGGCCCGGCATGCTGAGCCTTTGGTTAATTCCTCTTCCTGGTGGGAAATGAGAGTTAAATTTGCCCGTCCAGACACCTCCAGCTAGCCTCTCATTGGTTCTTGCTATTCCTGTTCATCTTCCGCAGAAATTGCAAACTGGGCCAAACAGGAGGTTAAATGCGCTGACTCTCCAAGTGGGGAGAGTGTTAGTAAAGCGTCTGGAATGTTGCACCCGAGTACCAGGGGAGGAAAACTGAGACATATTTGAACACGTCTCCCGTTCACATGGTTGATCATACTCTGGGTTCCACATGCATGTTTTAGCTGAAGGAAGAATACCTAAAACCTGGGTAGTTGAAACCCGTGGAATGGGTACCATGCAATATGACTTCAAAGGGTCTTCATTTGCTCACCGAACCTCTCCAATCCTATCACTGCTGCGTTTATGCCCCTGTACACATGCTTGATTCTCTTTCGGAGACATAGCAATCCATAGGTTTTAAGATACTTACTAGTCAGGTACATTCTTAGGCGTTTAATATTGGGTGTTGAGTCCATTTCGTTGAGCAAGGAGTAGCTCTTGTCTATTCCATATTTGGCTTAAGGAACTTTATCTATGCTCATTTCAATCTCTGGTTTCATGCAGCAACCCAACTCACCTTTCCCCTTAAGCAAGCATAAGTTGGTTTTCTAAATTTGAGAACCTGTTCTGTTTTGGAATTCAGTTCCTGTGTAGCCAAGTTTACATTCCGTGTATTACTGATATCTTATGATGTTTCTTTTTCTGTGTGACTTATTTCAGTTAGAATCATCGTACCTGAATCTACTCATTATGCTGCTACGGGCCTGATGACATAGATTTCATTGCTGAGTGATACTGCATTGTACGTAAGTACCACAAGATCTTTATCCATTTTTCACTTTCTGCGATGTTGAACTTGTACTGTAAACGAGGTTCTTGTAAACAGAGGCGTCCCAAACTTTGGGGTGGCTGTGTCTTTTTGATTTTAATTTCCCTAAGCTATAGGACCATAAGTGGAAGTGCCCTAGGCTCTGTTGCTTTGTTTTTTAGATGTTTCAGGAAACACCATACACTTCTCCCGAGTGTCTGTTGGCAATTTACATCCCGCCCATCAGCATAACAAGGCTCCCAGTTCTCAATGGCCTGTTGCCTTTCTGGATTTTACACTTTTTTCAGATGGCCCTTTTGACCGGGGGGAAGTGAGACTTCATTGTAGTGCAGATTTCCTTTGCAAGCTTGCTTGGTTGGCCAAAAAGGGCGTATGCGTTTTTTCCTGAATATATTCAGGAAAAAACGCATACGCCCTTTTTGGCCAAGTGCATCATTGTGGACGTTCTGCCTCTTTTCCTATGCTTTCAATGCAATTCCAGTCTACCTCCTGAAATCGGTTTCCTGCAATTCTGCCCCGCTTTCAAGTCCTCTTGGCAGCCTTACTTCAGTCTATTTTTGGACGATAGCTGTCATTTATAACTCTGCAGGTTTGTGAATTACAGTGCCCCTGAGCTCCTTTCTTCAACTCGCTTTCTTTTGAGCTGGCCGCAACACCGCAGGATGGCTTCAGGCCCTAATCTGGTTCCGGTATGGCACGCTGAGCCTTTGGTTATTTCCTCTTCCTGGTGGGAAATGAGAGTTAAATTTGCCCGTCCAGACACCTCCAACTAGCCTCTCATTGGTTCTCGCTATTCCTGTTCATCTTCCGAAGAAATTGCAAACTGGGCCAAACAGGAGGTTAAAGGCGCTGACTCTCCAAGTGGGGAGAGTGTTAGTAAAGCGTCTGGAATGTTGCACCCGAGTACCAGGGGAGGAAAACTGAGACATATTTGAACACGTCTCCCGATCTCATGGTTGATCATACTCTAGGTTCCACATGCATGTTTTAGCTGAAGGAAGAATACCTTAAACCTGGAGAGTTGAGATCCGTGTAATGGGTACCATGCAATATGACTTCAAAGGGTCTTCATTTGCTCACCGAACCTCTCCAATCCTATCACTGCTGCGTTTATGCCCCTGTACACATGCTTGATTCTCTTTTGGAGACATAGCAATCCATAGGTTTTACGATACTTACTAGTCAGGTACATTCTTAGGCGTTTAATATGCGGTGTTGAGTCCATTTCGTTGAGCAAGGAGTAGCTCTTGTCTATTCCATATTTGACTTAAGGAACTTTATCTGTGCTCATTTCAATCTCTGGTTTTATGCAGCACCCCAACTCACCTTTACCCTTAAGCAAGCATAAGTTGGTTTTCTAAATTTGAGACCCTGTTCTGTTCTGTAATTCAGTTCCTGTGTAGCCAAGTTTACATTCCGTGTATTACTGATATCTTATGATGTTTCTTTTTCTGTGTGACTTATTTCAGTTAGAATCATCATACCTGAATCCACTCATTGTGATGCTAAGGGCCTGATGACATAGATTTCATTGCTGAGTGATATTGCTTTGTAAGTAAATACCACAACTTCTTTATCCATTTTTCACTTTCTGCGATGTTGAACTTGTACTGTAAACGAGGTTCTTGTAAACAGAGGCGTCCCAAACTTTGGGGTGGCTGTGTCTTTTTGATTTTAATTTCCCTAAGCTATAGGACCATAAGTGGCAGTGCCCTAGGCTCTGTTGCTTTGTTTTTTAGATGTTTCAGGAAACACCATACACTTCTCCCGAGTGTCTGTTGGCAATTTACATCCCGCCCATCAGCATAACAAGGCTCCCAGTTCTCCATGGCCTGTCCTGCCTTTCTGGATTTTACACTTTTTTCAGATGGCCCTTTTGACCGGGGGGAAGTGAGACTTCATTGTAGTGCAGATTTCCTTTGCAAGCTTGCTTGGTTGGCCAAAAAGGGCGTATGCGTTTTTTCCTGAATATATTCAGGAAAAAACGCATACGCCCTTTTTGGCCAAGTGCATCATTGTGGACGTTCTGCCTCTTTTCCTATGCTTTCAATGCAATTCCAGTCTACCTCCTGAAATCGGTTTCCTGCAATTCTGCCCCGCTTTCAAGTCCTCTTGGCAGCCTTACTTCAGTCTATTTTTGGACGATAGCTGTCATTTATAACTCTGCAGGTTTGTGAATTACAGTGCCCCTGATCTCCTTTCTTCAACTCGCTTTCTTGTGACCTGGCCGCAACACCGCAGGATGGCTTCAGGCCCTAATGTGGTTCCGGCCCGGCATGCTGAGCCTTTGGTTAATTCCTCTTCCTGGTGGGAAATGAGAGTTAAATTTGCCCGTCCAGACACCTCCAGCTAGCCTCTCATTGGTTCTTGCTATTCCTGTTCATCTTCCGCAGAAATTGCAAACTGGGCCAAACAGGAGGTTAAAGGCGCTGACTCTCCAAGTGGGGAGAGTGTTAGTAAAGCGTCTGGAATGTTGCACCCGAGTACCAGGGGAGGAAAACTGAGACATATTTGAACACGTCTCCCGTTCACATGGTTGATCATACTCTGGGTTCCACATGCATGTTTTAGCTGAAGGAAGAATACCTAAAACCTGGGTAGTTGAAACCCGTGGAATGGGTACCATGCAATATGACTTCAAAGGGTCTTCATTTGCTCACCGAACCTCTCCAATCCTATCACTGCTGCGTTTATGCCCCTGTACACATGCTTGATTCTCTTTCGGAGACATAGCAATCCATAGGTTTTAAGATACTTACTAGTCAGGTACATTCTTAGGCGTTTAATATTGGGTGTTGAGTCCATTTCGTTGAGCAAGGAGTAGCTCTTGTCTATTCCATATTTGGCTTAAGGAACTTTATCTATGCTCATTTCAATCTCTGGTTTCATGCAGCAACCCAACTCACCTTTCCCCTTAAGCAAGCATAAGTTGGTTTTCTAAATTTGAGAACCTGTTCTGTTTTGGAATTCAGTTCCTGTGTAGCCAAGTTTACATTCCGTGTATTACTGATATCTTATGATGTTTCTTTTTCTGTGTGACTTATTTCAGTTAGAATCATCGTACCTGAATCTACTCATTATGCTGCTACGGGCCTGATGACATAGATTTCATTGCTGAGTGATACTGCATTGTACGTAAGTACCACAAGATCTTTATCCATTTTTCACTTTCTGCGATGTTGAACTTGTACTGTAAACGAGGTTCTTGTAAACAGAGCCGTTCCAAACTTTGGGGTGGCTGTGTCTTTTTGATTTTAATTTCCCTAAGCTATAGGACCATAAGTGGAAGTGCCCTAGGCTCTGTTGCTTTGTTTTTTAGATGTTTCAGGAAACACCATACACTTCTCCCGAGTGTCTGTTGGCAATTTACATCCCGCCCATCAGCATAACAAGGCTCCCAGTTCTCAATGGCCTGTTGCCTTTCTGGATTTTACACTTTTTTCAGATGGCCCTTTTGACCGGGGGGAAGTGAGACTTCATTGTAGTGCAGATTTCCTTTGCAAGCTTGCTTGGTTGGCCAAAAAGGGCGTATGCGTTTTTTCCTGAATATATTCAGGAAAAAACGCATACGCCCTTTTTGGCCAAGTGCATCATTGTGGACGTTCTGCCTCTTTTCCTATGCTTTCAATGCAATTCCAGTCTACCTCCTGAAATCGGTTTCCTGCAATTCTGCCCCGCTTTCAAGACCTCTTGGCAGCCTTACTTCAGTCTATTTTTGGACGATAGCTGTCATTTATAACTCTGCAGGTTTGTGAATTACAGTGCCCCTGAGCTCCTTTCTTCAACTCGCTTTCTTTTGAGCTGGCCGCAACACCGCAGGATGGCTTCAGGCCCTAATCTGGTTCCGGTATGGCACGCTGAGCCTTTGGTTATTTCCTCTTCCTGGTGGGAAATGAGAGTTAAATTTGCCCGTCCAGACACCTCCAACTAGCCTCTCATTGGTTCTCGCTATTCCTGTTCATCTTCCGAAGAAATTGCAAACTGGGCCAAACAGGAGGTTAAAGGCGCTGACTCTCCAAGTGGGGAGAGTGTTAGTAAAGCGTCTGGAATGTTGCACCCGAGTACCAGGGGAGGAAAACTGAGACATATTTGAACACGTCTCCCGTTCACATGGTTGATCATACTTGGGTTCCACATGCATGTTTTAGCTGAAGGAAGAATACCTTAAACCTGGAGAGTTGAGACCCGTGTAATGGGTACCATGCAATATGACTTCAAAGGGTCTTCATTTGCTCACCGAACCTCTCCAATCCTATCACTGCTGCGTTTATGCCCCTGTACACATGCTTGATTCTCTTTTGGAGACATAGCAATCCATAGGTTTTACGATACTTACTAGTCAGGTACATTCTTAGGCGTTTAATATGCGGTGTTGAGTCCATTTCGTTGAGCAAGGAGTAGCTCTTGTCTATTCCATATTTGACTTAAGGAACTTTATCTGTGCTCATTTCAATCTCTGGTTTTATGCAGCACCCCAACTCACCTTTACCCTTAAGCAAGCATAAGTTGGTTTTCTAAATTTGAGACCCTGTTCTGTTCTGTAATTCAGTTCCTGTGTAGCCAAGTTTACATTCCGTGTATTACTGATATCTTATGATGTTTCTTTTTCTGTGTGACTTATTTCAGTTAGAATCATCATACCTGAATCCACTCATTGTGATGCTAAGGGCCTGATGACATAGATTTCATTGCTGAGTGATATTGCTTTGTAAGTAAATACCACAACTTCTTTATCCATTTTTCACTTTCTGCGATGTTGAACTTGTACTGTAAACGAGGTTCTTGTAAACAGAGGCGTCCCAAACTTTGGGGTGGCTGTGTCTTTTTGATTTTAATTTCCCTAAGCTATAGGACCATAAGTGGCAGTGCCCTAGGCTCTGTTGCTTTGTTTTTTAGATGTTTCAGGAAACACCATACACTTCTCCCGAGTGTCTGTTGGCAATTTACATCCCGCCCATCAGCATAACAAGGCTCCCAGTTCTCCATGGCCTGTCCTGACTTTCTGGATTTTACACTTTTTTCAGATGCCCCTTTTGACCGGGGGGAAGTGAGACTTCATTGTAGTGCAGATTTCCTTTGCAAGCTTGCTTGGTTGGCCAAAAAGGGCGTATGCGTTTTTTCCTGAATATATTCAGGAAAAAACGCATACGCCCTTTTTGGCCAAGTGCATCATTGTGGACGTTCTGCCTCTTTTCCTATGCTTTGAATGCAATTCCAGTCTACCTCCTGAAATCGGTTTCCTGCAATTCTGCCCCGCTTTCAAGTCCTCTTGGCAGCCTTACTTCAGTCTATTTTTGGACGATAGCTGTCATTTATAACTCTGCAGGTTTGTGAATTACAGTGCCCCTGAGCTCCTTTCTTCAACTCGCTTTCTTGTGACCTGGCCGCAACACCGCAGGATGGCTTCAGGCCCTAATCTGTTTCCGGCCCGGCATGCTGAGCCTTTGGTTAATTCCTCTTCCTGGTGGGAAATGAGAGTTAAATTTGCCCGTCCAGATACCTCCAGCTAGCCTCTCATTGGTTCTTGCTATTCCTGTTCATCTTCCGCAGAAATTGCAAACTGGGCCAAACAGGAGGTTAAAGGCGATGACTCTCCAAGTGGGGAGAGTGTTAGTAAAGCGTCTGGAATGTTGCACCCGAGTACCAGGGGAGGAAAACTGAGACATATTTGAACACGTCTCCCGTTCACATGGTTGATCATACTCTGGGTTCCACATGCATGTTTTAGCTGAAGGAAGAATACCTAAAACCTGGGTAGTTGAAACCCGTGGAATGGGTACCATGCAATATGACTTCAAAGGGTCTTCATTTGCTCACCGAACCTCTCCAATCCTATCACTGCTGCGTTTATGCCCCTGTACACATGCTTGATTCTCTTTCGGAGACATAGCAATCCATAGGTTTTAAGATACTTACTAGTCAGGTACATTCTTAGGCGTTTAATATGGGGTGTTGAGTCCATTTCGTTGAGCAAGGAGTAGCTCTTGTCTATTCCATATTTGGCTTAAGGAACTTTATCTGTGCTCATTTCAATCTCTGGTTTTATGCATTACCCCAACTCACCTTTACCCTTAAGCAAGAATAAGTTGGTTTTCTAAATTTGAGACCCTGTTCTGTTCTGTAATTCAGTTCCTGTGTAGCCAAGTTTACATTCCGTGTATTACTGATATCTTATGATGTTTCTTTTTCTGTGTGACTTATTTCAGTTAGAATCATCATACCTGAATCCACTCATTGTGCTGCTAAGGGCCTGATGACACAGATTTCATTGCTGAGTGATATTGCTTTGTAAGTAAATACCACAAATTCTTTATCCATTTTTCACTTTCTGCGATGTTGAACTTGTACTGTAAACGAGGTTCTTGTAAACAGAGCCATTCCAAACTTTGGGGTGGCTGTGTCTTTTTGATTTTAATTTCCCTAAGCTATAGGACCATAAGTGGAAGTGCCCTAGGCTCTGTTGCTTTGTTTTTTAGATGTTTCAGGAAACACCATACACTTCTCCGGAGTGGTTGCTGGCAATTTACATCCCGCCCATCAGCATAACAAGGCTCCCAGTTCTCCATGGCCTGTCCTGCCTTTCTGGATTTTACACTTTTTTCAGATGGCCCTTTTGACCGGGGGGAAGTGAGACTTCATTGTAGTGCAGATTTCCTTTGCAAGCTTGCTTGGTTGGCCAAAAAGGGCGTATGCGTTTTTTCCTGAATATATTCAGGAAAAAACGCATACGCCCTTTTTGGCCAAGTGCATCATTGTGGACGTTCTGCCTCTTTTCCTATGCTTTCAATGCAATTCCAGTCTACCTCCTGAAATCGGCTTCCTGCAATTCTGCCCCGCTTTCAAGTCCTCTTGGCAGCCTTACTTCAGTCTATTTTTGGACGATAGCTGTCATTTATAACTCTGCAGGTTTGTGATTTACAGTGCCCCTGAGCTCCTTTCTTCAACTCGCTTTCTTGTGACCTGGCCGCAACACCGCAGGATGGCTTCAGGCCCTAATCTGGTTCCGGCACGGCACGCTGAGCCTTTGGTTATTTCCTCTTCCTGGTGGGAAATGAGAGTTAAATTTGCCCGTCCAGACACCTCCAGCTAGTCTCTCATTGGTTATCGCTATTCCTGTTCATCTTCCGCAGAAATTGCAAACTGGGCCAAACAGGAGGTTAAAGGCGCTGACTCTCCAAGTGGGGAGAGTGTTAGTAAAGCGTCTGGAATGTTGCACCCGAGTACCAGGGGAGGAAAACTGAGACATATTTGAACACGTCTCCCGTTCACATGGTTGATCATACTTGGGTTCCACATGCATGTTTTAGCTGAAGGAAGAATACCTTAAACATGGAGAGTTAAGACCCATGTAATGGGTACCATGCAATATGACTTCAAAGGGTCTTCATTTGCTCACCGAACCTCTCCAATCCTATCACTGCTGCGTTTATGCCCCTGTACACATGCTTGATTCTCTTTTGGAGACATAGCAATCCATAGGTTTTACGATACTTACTAGTCAGGTACATTCTTAGGCGTTTAATATGCGGTGTTGAGTCCATTTCGTTGAGCAAGGAGTAGCTCTTGTCTATTCCATATTTGACTTAAGGAACTTTATCTGTGCTCATTTCAATCTCTGGTTTTATGCAGCACCCCAACTCACCTTTACCCTTAAGCAAGCATAAGATGGTTTTCTAAATTTGAGACCCTGTTCTGTTCTGTAATTCAGTTCCTGTGTAGCCAAGTTTACATTCCGTGTATTACTGATATCTTATGATGTTTCTTTTTCTGTGTGACTTACTTCAGTTAGAATCATCATACCTGAATCCACTCATTGTGCTGCTGAGGGCCTGATGACACAGATTTCATTGCTGAGTGATATTGCTTTGTAAGTAAATACCACAACTTCTTTATCCATTTTTCACTTTCTGCGATGTTGAACTTGTACTGTAAACGAGGTTCTTGTAAACAGAGCCGTTCCAAACTTTGGGGTGGCTGTGTCTTTTTGATTTTAATTTCCCTAAGCTATAGGATCATAAGTGGAAGTGCCCTAAGCTCTGTTGCTTTGTTTTTTAGATGTTTCAGGAAACACCATACACTTCTCCCAAGTGTCTGTTGGCAATTTACATCCCGCCCATCAGCATAACAAGGCTCCCAGTTCTCAATGGCCTGTTGCCTTTCTGGATTTTACACTTTTTTCAGATTGCCCTTTTGACCGGGGGGAAGTGAAACTTCATTGTAGTGCAGATTTCCTTTGCAAGCTTGCTTGGTTGGCCAAAAAGGGCGTATGCGTTTTTTCCTGAATATATTCAGGAAAAAACGCATACGCCCTTTTTGGCCAAGTGCATCATTGTGGACGTTCTGCCTCTTTTCCTATGCTTTCAATGCAATTCCAGTCTACCTCCTGAAATCGGTTTCCTGCAATTCTGCCCCGCTTTCAAGTCCTCTTGGCAGCCTTACTTCAGTCTATTTTTGGACGATAGCTGTCATTTATAACTCTGCAGGTTTGTGAATTACAGTGTCCCTGAGCTCCTTTCTTCAACTCGCTTTCTTGTGACCTGGCCGCAACACCGCAGGATGGCTTCAGGCCCTAATCTGGTTCCGGCCCGGCATGCTGAGCCTTTGGTTAATTCCTCTTCCTGGTGGGAAATGAGAGTTAAATTTGCCCGTCCAGACACCTCCAGCTAGCCTCTCATTGGTTCTCGCTATTCCTGTTCATCTTCCGCAGAAATTGCAAACTGGGCCAAACAGGAGGTTAAAGGCGCTGACTCTCCAAGTGGGGAGAGTGTTAGTAAAGCGTCTGGAATGTTGCACCCGAGTACCAGGGGAGGAAAACTGAGACATATTTGAACACGTCTCCCGTTCACATGGTTGATCATACTTGGGTTCCACATGCATGTTTTAGCTGAAGGAAGAATACCTTAAACCTGGAGAGTTGAGACCCGTGTAATGGGTACCATGCAATATGACTTCAAAGGGTCTTCATTTGCTCACCGAACCTCTCCAATCCTATCACTGCTGCGTTTATGCCCCTGTACACATGCTTGATTCTCTTTTGGAGACATAGCAATCCATAGGTTTTTCGATACTTACTAGTCAGGTACATTCTTAGGCGTTTAATATGCGGTGTTGAGTCCATTTTGTTGAGCAAGGAGTAGCTCTTGTCTATTCCATATTTGACTTAAGGAACTTTATCTGTGCTCATTTCAATCTCTGGTTTTATGCAGCACCCCAACTCACCTTTACCCTTAAGCAAGCATAAGTTGGTTTTCTAAATTTGAGACCCTGTTCTGTTCTGTAATTCAGTTCCTGTGTAGCCAAGTTTACATTCCGTGTATTACTGATATCTTATGATGTTTCTTTTTCTGTGTGACTTACTTCAGTGAGAATCATCATACCTGAATCCACTCATTGTGATGCTAAGGGCCTGATGACATAGATTTCATTGCTGAGTGATATTGCTTTGTAAGTAAATACCACAACTTCTTTATCCATTCTTCACTTTCTGCGATGTTGAACTTGTACTGTAAACGAGGTTCTTGTAAACAGAGGCGTCCCAAACTTTGGGGTGGCTGTGTCTTTTTGATTTTAATTTCCCTAAGCTATAGGACCATAAGTGGCAGTGCCCTAGGCTCTGTTGCTTTGATTTTTAGATGTTTCAGGAAACACCATACACTTCTCCCGAGTGTCTGTTGGCAATTTACATCCCGCCCATCAGCATAACAAGGCTCCCAGTTCTCCATGGCCTGTCCTGCCTTTCTGGATTTTACACTTTTTTCAGATGGCCCTTTTGACCGGGGGGAAGTGAGACTTCATTGTAGTGCAGATTTCCTTTGCAAGCTTGCTTGGTTGGCCAAAAAGGGCGTATGCGTTTTTTCCTGAATATATTCAGGAAAAAACGCATACGCCCTTTCTGGCCAAGTGCATCATTGTGGACGTTCTGCCTCTTTTCCTATGCTTTCAATGCAATTTCAGTCTACCTCCTGAAATCGGTTTCCTGCAATTCTGCCCCGCTTTCAAGTCCTCTTGGCAGCCTTACTTCAGTCTATTTCTGGACGATAGCTGTCATTTATAACTCTGCAGGTTTGTGAATTACAGTGCCCCTGAGCTCCTTTCTTCAACTCGCTTTCTTTTGAGCTGGCCGCACCACCGCAGGATGGCTTCAGGCCCTAATCTGGTTCTGGCACGGCACGCTGAGCCTTTGGTTATTTCCTCCTCCTGGTGGGAAATGAGAGTTAAATTTGCCCGTCCAGACACCTCCAGCTAGCCTCTCATTGGTTCTCGCTATTCCTGTTCATCTTCCGCAGAAATTGCAAACTGGGCCAAACAGGAGGTTAAAGGTGCTGACTCTCCAAGTGGGGAGAGTGTTAGTAAAGTGTCTCGAATGTTGCACCCGAGTACCAGGGGAGGAAAACTGAGACATATTTGAACACGTCTCCCGATCACATGGTTGATCATACTCTGGGTTCCACATGCATGTTTTAGCTGAAGGAAGAATACCTAAAACCTGGGTAGTTGAAATCCGTGGAATGGGTACCATGCAATATGACTTCAAAGGGTCTTCATTTGCTCACCGAACCTCTCCAATCCTATCACTGCTGCGTTTATGCCCCTGTACACATGCTTGATTCTCTTTCGGAGACATAGCAATCTATAGGTTTTAAGATACTTACTAGTCAGGTACATTCTTAGGCGTTTAATATGCGGTGTTGAGTCCATTTCGTTGAGCAAGGAGTAGCTCTTGTCTATTCCATATTTGGCTTAAGGAACTTTATCTGTGCTCATTTCAATCTCTGGTTTTATGCAGCACCCCAACTCACCTTTCCCCTTAAGCAAGCATAAGTTGGTTTTCTAAATTTGAGACCCTGTTCTGTTCTGTAATTCAGTTCCTGTGTAGCCAAGTTTCCATTCCGTGTATTACTGATATCTTATGATGTTTCTTTTTCTGTGTGACTTATTTCAGTTAGAATCATCATACCTGAATCCACTCATTGTGCTGCTAAGGGCCTGATGACACAGATTTCATTGCTGAGTGATATTGCTTTGTAAGTAAATACCACAACTTCTTTATCCATTTTTCACTTTCTGCGATGTTGAACTTGTACTGTAAACGAGGTTCTTGTAAACAGAGCCGTTCCAAACTTTGGGGTGGCTGTGTCTTTTTGATTTTAATTTCCCTAAGCTATAGGACCATAAGTGGAAGTGCCCTAGGTTCTGTTGCTTTGTTTTTTAGATGTTTCAGGAAACACCATACACTTCTCCCGAGTGGTTGTTGGCAATTTACATCCCGCCCATCAGCATAACAAGGCTCCCAGTTCTCCATGGCCTGTCCTGCCTTTCTGGATTTTACACTTTTTTCAGATGGCCCTTTTGACCGGGGGGGAAGTGAGACTTCATTGTAGTGCAGATTTCCTTTGCAAGCTTGCTTGGTTGGCCAAAAAGGGCGTATGCGTTTTTTCCTGAATATATTCAGGAAAAAACGCATACGCCCTTTTTGGCCAAGTGCATCATTGTGGACGTTCTGCCTCTTTTCCTATGCTTTCAATGCAATTCCAGTCTACCTCCTGAAATCGGTTTCCTGCAATTCTGCCCCGCTTTCAAGTCCTCTTGGCAGCCTTACTTCAGTCTATTTTTGGACGATAGCTGTCATTTATAACTCTGCAGTTTTGTGAATTACAGTGCCCCTGAGCTCCTTTCTTCAACTCGCTTTCTTTTGAGCTGGCCGCAACACCGCAGGATGGCTTCAGGCCCTAATCTGGTTCCGGCACGGCACGCTGAGCCCTTGGTTATTTCCTCTTCCTGGTGGGAAATGAGAGTTAAATTTGCCCGTCCAGACACCTCCAGCTAGCCTCTCATTGGTTCTCGCTATTCCTGTTCATCTTCCGCAGAAATTGCAAACTGTGCCAAACAGGAGTTTAAAGGCGCTGACTCTCCAAGTGGGGAGAGTGTTAGTAAAGCGTCTGGAATGTTGCACCCGAGTACCAGGGGAGGAAAACTGAGACATATTTGAACACGTCTCCCGATCACATGGTTGATCATACTCTGAGTTCCACATGCATGTTTTAGCTGAAGGAAGAATACCTAAAACCTGGGTAGTTGAAACCCGTGGAATGGGTAACATGCAATATGACTTCAAAGGGTCTTCATTTGCTCACCGAACCTCTCCAATCCTATCACTGCTGCGTTTATGCCCCTGTACACACGCTTGATTCTCTTTTGGAGACATAGCAATCCATAGGTTTTAAGATACTTACTAGTCAGGTACATTCTTAGGCGTTTAATATGGGGTTTTGAGTCCATTTCGTTGAGCAAGGAGTAGCTCTTGTCTATTCCATATTTGGCTTAAGGAACTTTATCTGTGCTCATTTCAATCTCTGGTTTTATGCAGCACCCCAACTCACCTTTACCCTTAAGCAAGCATAAGTTGGTTTTCTAAATTTGAGACCCTGTTCTGTTTTGGAATGCAGTTCCTGTGTAGCCAAGTTTACATTCCGTGTATTAGTGATATCTTATGATGTTTCTTTTTCTGTGTGACTTATTTCAGTTAGAATCATCGTACCTGAATCCACTCATTATGCTGCTACGGGCCTGATGACATAGATTTCATTGCTGAGTGATACTGCATTGTACGTAAGTACCACAAGTTCTTTATCCATTTTTCACTTTCTGCGATGTTGAACTTGTACTGTAAACGAGGTTCTTGTAAACAGAGCCATTCCAAACTTTGGGGTGGCTGTGTCTTTTTGATTTTAATTTCCCTAAGCTATAGGACCATAAGTGGAAGTGCCCTAGGCTCTGTTGCTTTGATTTTTAGATGTTTCAGGAAACACCATACACTTCTCCCAAGTGTCTGTTGGCAATTTACATCCCGCCCATCAGCATAACAAGGCTCCCAGTTCTCCATGGCCTGTCCTGCCTTTCTGGATTTTACACTTTTTTCAGATGGCCCTTTTGACCGGGGGGAAGTGAGACTTCATTGTAGTGCAGATTTCCTTTGCAAGCTTGCTTGGTTGGTCAAAATGGGCGTATGCGTTTTTTCCTGAATATATTCAGGAAAAAACGCATACGCCCTTTTTGGCCAAGTGCATCATTGTGGACGTTCTGCCTCTTTTCCTATGCTTTCAATGCAATTCCAGTCTACCTCCTGAAATCGGTTTCCTGCAATTCTGCCCCGCTTTCAAGTCCTCTTGGCAGCCTTACTTCAGTCTATTTTTGGACGATAGCTGTCATTTATAACTCTGCAGGTTTGTGAATTACAGTGCCCCTGAGCTCCTTTCTTCAACTCGCTTTCTTTTGAGCTGGCCGCAACACCGCAGGATGGCTTCAGGCCCTAATCTGGTTCCGACACGGCACGCTGAGCCTTTGGTTATTTCCTCTTCCTGTTGGGAAATGAGAGTTAAATTTGCCCGTCCAGACACCTCCAGCTAGCCTCTCATTGGTTCTCGCTATTCCTGTTCATCTTCCGCAGAAATTGCAAACTGTGCCAAACAGGAGGTTAAAGGCGCTGACTCTCCAAGTGGGGAGAGTGTTAGTAAAGCGTCTGGAATGTTGCACCCGAGTACCAGGGGAGGCAAACTGAGACATATTTGAACACGTCTCCCGATCACATGGTTGATCATAATCTGGGTTCCACATGCATGTTTTAGCTGAAGGAAGAATACCTAAAACCTGGGTAGTTGAAACCCGTGGAATGGGTACCATGCAATATGACTTCAAAGGGTCTTCATTTGCTCACCGAACCTCTCCAATCCTATCACTGCTGCATTTATGCCCCTGTACACATGCTTGATTCTCTTTCGGAGACATAGCAATCCATAGGTTTTAAGATACTTACTAGTCAGGTACATTCTTAGGCGTTTAATATGGGGTGTTGAGTCCATTTCGTTGAGCAAGGAGTAGCTCTTGTCTATTCCATATTTGGCTTAAGGAACTTTATCTGTGCTCATTTCAATCTCTGGTTTTATGCAGCACCCCAACTCACCTTTCCCCTTAAGCAAGCATAAGTTGGTTTTCTAAATTTGAGACACTGTTCTGTTTTGGAATGCAGTTCCTGTGTAGCCAAGTTTACATTCCGTGTATTAGTGATATCTTATGATGTTTCTTTTTCTGTGTGACTTATTTCAGTTAGAATCATCGTACCTGAATCCACTCATTATGCTGCTACGGGCCTGATGACATAGATTTCATTGCTGAGTGATACTGCATTGTACGTAAGTACCACAAGTTCTTTATCCATTTTTCACTTTCTGCGATGTTGAACTTGTACTGTAAACGAGGTTCTTGTAAACAGAGGCGTCCCAAACTTTGGGGTGGCTGTGTCTTTTTGATTTTAATTTCCCTAAGCTATAGGACCATAAGTGGCAGTGCCCTAGGCTCTGTTGCTTTGATTTTTAGATGTTTCAGGAAACACCATACACTTCTCCCGAGTGTCTGTTGGCAATTTACATCCCGCCCATCAGCATAACAAGGCTCCCAGTTCTCCATGGCCTGTCCTGCCTTTCTGGATTTTACACTTTTTTCAGATGGCCCTTTTGACCGGGGGGAAGTGAGACTTCATTGTAGTGCAGATTTCCTTTGCAAGCTTGCTTGGTTGGCCAAAAAGGGCGTATGCGTTTTTTCCTGAATATATTCAGGAAAAAACGCATACGCCCTTTTTGGCCAAGTGCATCATTGTGGACGTTCTGCCTCTTTTCCTATGCTTTCAATGCAATTCCAGTCTACCTCCTGAAATCGGTTTCCTGCAATTCTGCCCCGCTTTCAAGTCCTCTTGGCAGCCTTACTTCAGTCTATTTTTGGACGATAGCTGTCATTTATAACTCTGCAGGTTTGTGAATTACAGTGCCCCTGAGCTCCTTTCTTCAACTCGCTTTCTTTTGAGCTGGCCGCAACACCGCAGGATGGCTTCAGGCCCTAATCTGGTTCCGGTACGGCACGCTGAGCCTTTGGTTATTTCATCTTCCTGGTGGGAAATGAGAGTTAAATTTGCCCGTCCAGACACCTCCAGCTAGCCTCTCATTGGTTCTCACTATTCCTGTTCATCTTCCGCAGAAATTGCAAACTGGGCCAAACAGGAGGTTAAAGGCGCTGACTCTCCAAGTGGGGAGAGTGTTAGTAAAGCGTCTGGAATGTTGCACCCGAGTACCAGGGGAGGAAATCTGAGACATATTTGAACACGTCTCCTGTTCACATGGTTGATCATACTTGGGTTCCACATGCATGTTTTAGCTGAAGGAAGAATACCTTAAACCTGGAGAGTTGAGACCCGTGTAATGGGTACCATGCAATATGACTTCAAAGGGTCTTCATTTGCTCACCGAACCTCTCCAATCCTATCACTGCTGCGTTTATGCCCCTGTACACATGCTTGATTCTCTTTCGGAGACATAGCAATCCATAGGTTTTAAGATACTTACTAGTCAGGTACATTCTTAGGCGTTTAATATGCGGTGTTGAGTCCATTTCGTTGAGCAAGGAGTAGCTCTTGTCTATTCCATATTTGACTTAAGGAACTTTATCTGTGCTCATTTCAATCTCTGGTTTTATGCAGCACCCCAACTCACCTTTACCCTTAAGCAAGCATAAGTTGGTTTTCTAAATTTGAGACCCTGTTCTGTTCTGTAATTCAGTTCCTGTGTAGCCAAGTTTACATTCCGTGTATTACTGATATCTTATGATGTTTCTTTTTCTGTGTGACTTATTTCAGTTAGAATCATCATACCTGAATCCACTCATTGTGATGCTAAGGGCCTGATGACATAGATTTCATTGCTGAGTGATATTGCTTTGTAAGTAAATACCACAACTTCTTTATCCATTTTTCACTTTCTGCGATGTTGAACTTGTACTGTAAACGAGGTTCTTGTAAACAGAGGCGTCCCAATCTTTGGGGTGGCTGTGTCTTTTTGATTTTAATTTCCCTAAGCTATAGGACCATAAGTGGCAGTGCCCTAGGCTCTGTTGCTTTGTTTTTTAGATGTTTCAGGAAACACCATACACTTCTCCCGAGTGGTTGTTGGCAATTTACATCCCGCCCATCAGCATAACAAGGCTCCCAGTGCTCCATGGCCTGTCCTGCCTTTCTGGATTTTACACTTTTTTCAGATGGCCCTTTTGACCGGGGGGAAGTGAGACTTCATTGTAGTGCAGATTTCCTTTGCAAGCTTGCTTGGTTGGCCAAAAAGGGCGTATGCGTTTTTTCCTGAATATATTCAGGAAAAAACGCATACGCACTTTTTGGCCAAGTGCATCATTGTGGACGTTCTGCCTCTTTTCCTATGCTTTCAATGCAATTCCAGTCTACCTCCTGAAATCGGTTTCCTGCAATTCTGCCCCGCTTTCAAGTCCTCTTGGCAGCCTTACTTCAGTCTATTTTTGGACGATAGCTGTCATTTATAACTCTGCAGGTTTGTGAATTACAGTGCCCCTGAGCTCCTTTCTTCAACTCGCTTTCTTGTGACCTGGCCGCAACACCGCAGGATGGCTTCAGGCCCTAATCTGGTTCCGGCCGGCATGCTGAGCCTTTGGTTAATTCCTCTTCCTGGTGGGAAATGAGAGTTAAATTTGCCCGTTCAGACACCTCCAGCTAGTCTCTCATTGTTTCTCGCTATTCCTGTTCATCCTCCGCAGAAATTGCAAACTGGGCCAAACAGGAGGTTAAAGGGACTGACTCTCCAAGTGGGGAGAGTGTTAGTAAAGCGTCTGGAATGTTGCACCCGAGTACCAGGGGAGGAAAACTGAGACATATTTGAACACGTCTCCCGTTTACATGGTTGATCATACTCTGGGTTCCACATGCATGTTTTAGCTGAAGGAAGAATACCTTAAACCTGGAGAGTTGAGACCCGTGTAATGGGTACCATGCAATATGATTTCAAAGGGTCTTCATTTGCTCACCGAACCTCTCCAATCCTATCACTGCTGCGTTTATGCCCCTGTACACATGCTTGATTCTCTTTCGGAGACATAGCAATCCATAGGTTTTAAGATACTTACTAGTCAGGTACATTCTTAGGCGTTTAATATGCGGTGTTGAGTCCATTTCGTTGAGCAAGGAGTAGCTCTTGTCTATTCCATATTTCACTTAAGGAACTTTATCTGTGCTCATTTCAATCTCTGGTTTTATGCAGCACCCCAACTCACCTTTATCCTTAAGCAAGCATAATTTGCTTTTCTAAATTTGAGACCCTGTTCTGTTCTGTAATTCAGTTCCTGTGTAGCCAAGTTTACATTCCGTGTATTACTGATATCTTATGATGTTTCTTTTTCTGTGTGACTTACTTCAGTTAGAATCATCATACCTGAATCCACTCATTGTGATGCTAAGGGCCTGATGACATAGATTTCATTGCTGAGTGATATTGCTTTGTAAGTAAATACCACAACTTCTTTATCCATTTTTCACTTTCTGCGATGTTGAACTTGTACTGTAAATGAGGTTCTTGTAAACAGAGGCGTCCCAAACTTTGGGGTGGCTGTGTCTTTTTGATTTTAATTTCCCTAAGCTATAGGACCATAAGTGGCAGTGCCCTAGGCTCTGTTGCTTTGTTTTTTAGATGTTTCAGGAAACACCATACACTTCTCCCGAGTGGTTGTTGGCAATTTACATCCCGCCCATCAGCATAACAAGGCTCCCAGTTCTCCATGGCCTGTCCTGCCTTTCTGGATTTTACATTTTTTTCAGATGGCCCTTTTGACCAGGGGGAAGTGAGACTTCATTGTAGTGCAGATTTCCTTTGCAAGCTTGCTTGGTTGGCCAAAAAGGGCGTATGCGTTTTTTCCTGAATATATTCAGGAAAAAACTCATACGCCCTTTTTGGCCAAGTGCATCATTGTGGACGTTCTGCCTCTTTTCCTATGCTTTCAATGCAATTCCAGTCTACCTCCTGAAATCGGTTTCCTGCAATTCTGCCCCGCTTTCAAGTCCTCTTGGCAGCCTTACTTCAGTCTATTTTTGGACGATAGCTGTCATTTATAACTCTGCAGGTTTGTGAATTACAGTGCCCCTGAGCTCCTTTCTTCAACTCGCTTTCTTTTGAGCTGGCCGCAACACCGCAGGATGGCTTCAGGCCCTAATCTGGTTCCGGTACGGCACGCTGAGCCTTTGGTTATTTCCTCTTCCTGGTGGGAAATGAGAGTTAAATTGCCCGTCCAGACACCTCCAGCTAGCCTCTCATTGGTTCTCGCTATTCCTGTTCATCTTCCGCAGAAATTGCAAACTGGGCCAAACAGGAGGTTAAAGGCGCTGACTCTCCAAGTGGGGAGAGTGTTAGTAAAGCGTCTGGAATGTTGCACCCGAGTACCAGGGGAGGAAAACTGAGACATATTTGAACACGTCTCCCGTTCACATGGTTGATCATACTTGGGTTCCACATGCATGTTTTAGCTGAAGGAAGAATACCTTAAACCTGGAGAGTTGAGACCCGTGTAATGGGTACCATGCAATATGATTTCAAAGGGTCTTCATTTGCTCACCGAACCTCTCCAATCCTATCACTGCTGCGTTTATGCCCCTGTACACATGCTTGATTCTCTTTCGGAGACATAGCAATCCATAGGTTTTAAGATACTTACTAGTCAGGTACATTCTTAGGCGTTTAATATGCGGTGTTGAGTCCATTTCGTTGAGCAAGGAGTAGCTCTTGTCTATTCCATATTTGACTTAAGGAACTTTATCTGTGCTCATTTCAATCTCTGGTTTTATGCAGCACCCCAACTCACCTTTACCCTTAAGCAAGCATAAGTTGGTTTTCTAAATTTGAGACCCTGTTCTGTTCTGTAATTCAGTTCCTATGTAGCCAAGTTTACATTCCGTGTATTACTGATAACTTATGATGTTTCTTTTTCTGTGTGACTTATTTCAGTTAGAATCATCATACCTGAATCCACTCATTGTGATGCTAAGGGCCTGATGACATAGAATTCATTGCTGAGTGATATTGCTTTGTAAGTAAATACCACAACTTCTTTATCCATTTTTCACTTTCTGCGATGTTGAACTTGTACTGTAAACGAGGTTCTTGTAAACAGAGGCGTCCCAAACTTTGGGGTGGCTGTGTCTTTTTGATTTTAATTTCCCTAAGCTATAGGACCATAAGTGGCAGTGCCCTAGGCTCTGTTGCTTTGTTTTTTAGATGTTTCAGGAAACACCATACACTTCTCCCGAGTGGTTGTTGGCAATTTACATCCCGCCCATCAGCATAACAAGGCTCCCAGTTCTCCATGGCCTGTCCTGCCTTTCTGGATTTTACACTTTTTTCAGATGGCCCTTTTGACCGGGGGGAAGTGAGACTTCATTGTAGTGCAGATTTCCTTTGCAAGCTTGCTTGGTTGGCCAAAAAGGGCGTATGCGTTTTTTCCTGAATATATTCAGGAAAAAACGCATACGCCCTTTTTGGCCAAGTGCATCATTGTGGACGTTCTGCCTCTTTTCCTATGCTTTCAATGCAATTCCAGTCTACCTCCTGAAATCGGTTTCCTGCAATTCTGCCCCGCTTTCAAGTCCTCTTGGCAGCCTTACTTCAGTCTATTTTTGGACGATAGCTGTCATTTATAACTCTGCAGGTTTGTGAATTACAGTGCCCCTGAGCTCCTTTCTTCAACTCGCTTTCTTGTGACCTGGCCGCAACACCGCAGGATGGCTTCAGGCCCTAATCTGGTTCTGGCCCGGCATGCTGAGCCTTTGGTTAATTCCTCTTCCTGGTGGGAATTGAGAGTTAAATTTGCCCGTCCAGACACCTCCAGCTAGCCTCTCATTGGTACTCGCTATTCCTGTTCATCTTCCGCAGAAATTGCAAACTGGGCCAAACAGGA
Source organism: Stenella coeruleoalba (assembly GCF_951394435.1). Taxonomy (NCBI): domain Eukaryota; kingdom Metazoa; phylum Chordata; class Mammalia; order Artiodactyla; family Delphinidae; genus Stenella; species Stenella coeruleoalba. Next base: position 47,895 of record NW_027646403.1, read on the forward strand.
GGTTAAAGGGACTGACTCTCCAAGTCGGGAGAGTGTTAGTAAAGCGTCTGGAATGTTGCACCCGAGTACCAGGGGAGGAAAACTGAGACATATTTGAACACGTCTCCCGTTCACACGGTTGATCATACTCTGGGTTCCACATGCATGTTTTAGCTGAAGGAAGAATACCTAAAACCTGGGTAGTTGAAACCCATGGAATGGGTACCATGCAATATGACTTCAAAGGGTCTTCATTTGCTCACCGAACCGCTCCAATCCTATCACTGCTGCGTTTATTCCCCTGTACACACGCTTGATTCTCTTTTGGAGACATAGCAATCCATAGGTTTTAAGATACTTACTAGTCAGGTACATTCTTAGGGGTTTAATATGGGGTTTTGAGTCCATTTCGTTGAGCAAGGAGTAGCTCTTGTCTATTCCATATTTGGCTTAAGGAACTTTATCTGTGCTCATTTCAATCTCTGGTTTTATGCAGCACCCCAACTCACCTTTCCCCTTAAGCAAGCATAAGTTGGTTTTCTAAATTTGAGACCCTGTTCTGTTTTGGAATGCAGTTCCTGTGTAGCCAAGTTTACATTCCGTGTATTAGTGATATCTTATGATGTTTCTTTTTCTGTGTGACTTATTTCAGTTAGAATCATCGTACCTGAATCCACTCATTATGCTGCTACGGGCCTGATGACACAGATTTCATTGCTGAGTGATACTGCATTGTACGTAAGTACCACAAGTTCTTTATCAATTTTTCACTTTCTGCGATGTTGAACTTGTACTGTAAACGAGGTTCTTGTAAACAGAGGCGTCCCAAACTTTGGGGTGGCTGTGTCTTTTTGATTTTAATTTCCCTAAGCTATAGGACCATAAGTGGCAGTGCCCTAGGCTCTGTTGCTTTGTTTTTTAGATGTTTCAGGAAACACCATACACTTCTCCCGAGTGTCTGTTGGCAATTTACATCCCGCCCATCAGCATAACAAGGCTCCCAGTTCTCCATGGCCTGTCCTGCCTTTCTGGATTTTACACTTTTTTCAGATGGCCCTTTTGACCGGGGGAAGTGAGACTTCATTGTAGTGCAGATTTCCTTTGCAAGCTTGCTTGGTTGGCCAAAAAGGGCGTATGCGTTTTTTCCTGAATATATTCAGGAAAAAACGCATACGCCCTTTTTGGCCAAGTGCATCATTGTGGACTTTCTGCCTCTTTTCCTATGCTTTCAATGCAATTCCAGTCTACCTCCTGAAATCGGTTTCCTGCAATTCTGCCCCGCTTTCAAGTCCTCTTGGCAGCCTTACTTCAGTCTATTTTTGGACGATAGCTGTCATTTATAACTCTGCAGGTGTGTGAATTACAGTGCCCCTGAGCTCCTTTCTTCAACTCGCTTTCTTTTGAGCTGGCCGCAACACCGCAGGATGGCTTCAGGCCCTAATCTGGTTCCGGCACGGCATGCTGAGCCTTTGGTTAATTCCTCTTCCTGGTGGGAAATGAGAGTTAAATTTGCCCGTCCAGACACCTCCAGCTAGCCCCTCATTGGTTCTCGCTATTCCTCTTCATCTTCCGCAGAAATTGCAAACTGGGCCAAACAGGAGGTTAAAGGGACTGACCCTCCAAGTCGGGAGAGTGTTAGTAAAGCGTCTGGAATGTTGCACCTGAGTACCAGGGTACGAAAACTGAGACATATTTGAACACGTCTCCCGATCACATGGTTGATCATACTCTAGGTTCCACATGCATGTTTTAGCTGAAGGAAGAATACCTTAAACCTGGGTAGTTGAAACCCGTGGAATGGGTACCATGCAATATGACTTCAAAGGGTCTTCATTTGCTCACCGAACCTCTCCAATCCTATCACTGCTGCGTTTATGCCCCTGTACACATGCTTGATTCTCTTTCGGAGACATAGCAATCCATAGGTTTTAAGATACTTACTAGTCAGGTACATTCTTAGGCGTTTAATATGCGGTGTTGAGTCCATTTCGTTGAGCAAAGAGTAGCTCTTGTCTATTCCATATTTCACTTAAGGAACTTTATCTGTGCTCATTTCAATCTCTGGTTTTATGCAGCACCCCAACTCACCTTTACCCTTAAGCAAGCATAAGTTGGTTTTCTAAATTTGAGACCCTGTTCTGTTCTGTAATTCAGTTCCTGTGTAGCCAAGTTTACATTCCGTGTATTACTGATATCTTATGATGTTTCTTTTTCTGTGTGACTTACTTCAGTTAGAATCATCATACCTGAATCCACTCATTGTGCTGCTAAGGGCCTGATGACACAGATTTCATTGCTGAGTGATATTGCTTTGTAAGTAAATACCACAACTTCTTTATCCATTTTTCACTTTCTGCGATGTTGAACTTGTACTGTAAACGAGGTTCTTGTAAACAGAGCCGTTCCAAACTTTGGGGTGGCTGTGTCTTTTTTATTTTAATTTCCCTAAGCTATAGGACCATAAGTGGAAGTGCCCTAGGCTCTGTTGCTTTGTTTTTTAGATGTTTCAGGAAACACCATACACTTCTCCCGAGTGTCTGTTGGCAATTTACATCCCGCCCATCAGCATAACAAGGCTCCCAGTTCTCCATGGCCTGTCCTGCCTTTCTGGATTTTACACTTTTTTCAGATGGCCCTTTTGACCGGGGGGAAGTGAGACTTCATTGTAGTGCAGATTTCCTTTGCAAGCTTGCTTGGTTGGCCAAAAAGGGCGTATGCGTTTTTTCCTGAATATATTCAGGAAAAAACGCATACGCCCTTTTTGGCCAAGTGCATCATTGTGGACGTTCTGCCTGTTTTCCTATGCTTTCAATGCAATTCCAGTATACCTCCTGAAATCGGTTTCCTGCAATTCTGCCCCGCTTTCAAGTCCTCTTGGCAGCCTTACTTCAGTCTATTTTTGGACGATAGCTGTCATTTATAACTCTGCAGGTTTGTGAATTACAGTGCCCCTGAGCTCCTTTCTTCAACTCGGTTTCTTTTGAGCTGGCCGCAACACAGCAGGATGGCTTCAGGCCCTAATCTGGTTCCGGGACGGCACGCTGAGCCTTTGGTTATTTCCTCTTCCTGTTGGGAAATGAGAGTTAAATTTGCCCGTCCAGACACCTCCAGCTAGTCTCTCATTGGTTCTCGGTATTCCTGTTCATCCTCCGCAGAAATTGCAAACTGGGCCAAACAGGAGGTTAAAGGGACTGACTCTCCAAGTCGGGAGAGTGTTAGTAAAGCGTCTGGAATGTTGCACCCGAGTACCAGGAGAGGAAAATTGAGACGTATTTGAACACGTCTCCCGTTCACATGGTTGATCATACTCTGGGTTCCACATGCATGTTTTAGCTGAAGGAAGAATACCTTAAACCTGGAGAGTTGAGACCCGTGGAATGGGTACCATGCAATATGACTTCAAAGGGTCTTCATTTGCTCACCGAACCTCTCCAATCCTATCACTGCTGCGTTTATGCCCCTGTACACACGCTTGATTCTCTTTTGGAGACATAGCAATCCATAGGTTTTAAGATACTTACTAGTCAGGTACATTCTTAGGCGTTTAATATGGGGTGTTGAGTCCATTTCGTTGAGCAAGGAGTAGCTCTTGTCTATTCCATATTTGGCTTAAGGAACTTTATCTGTGCTCATTTCAATCTCTGGTTTTATGCAGCACCCCAACTCACCTTTCCCCTTAAGCAAGCATAAGTTGGTTTTCTAAATTTGAGACCCTGTTCTGTTTTGGAATGCAGTTCCTGTGTAGCCAAGTTTACATTCCGTGTATTAGTGATATCTTATGATGTTTCTTTTTCTGTGTGACTTATTTCAGTTAGAATCATCGTACCTGAATCCACTCATTATGCTGCTACGGGCCTGATGACATAGATTTCATTGCTGAGTGATACTGCATTGTACGTAAGTACCACAAGTTCTTTATCCATTTTTCACTTTCTGTGATATTGAACTTGTACGGTAAACGAGGTTCTTGTAAACGGAGGCGTCCCAAACTTTGGGGTGGCTGTGTCTTTTTGATTTTAATTTCCCTAAGCTATAGGACCATAAGTGGCAGTGCCCTAGGCTCTGTTGCTTTGTTTTTTAGATGTTTCAGGAAACACCATACACTTCTCCCGAGTGTCTGTTGGCAATTTACATCCCGCCCATCAGCATAACAAGGCTCCCAGTTCTCCATGGCCTGTCCTGCCTTTCTGGATTTTACACTTTTTTCAGATGGCCCTTTTGACCAGGGGGAAGTGAGACTTCATTGTAGTGCAGATTTCCTTTGCAAGCTTGCTTGGTTGGCCAAAAAGTGCGTATGCGTTTTTTCCTGAATATATTCAGGAAAAAACTCATACGCCCTTTTTGGCCAAGTGCATCATTGTGGACGTTCTGCCTCTTTTCCTATGCTTTCAATGCAATTCCAGTCTACCTCCTGAAATCGGTTTCCTGCAATTCTGCCCCGCTTTCAAGTCCTCTTGGCAGCCTTACTTCAGTCTATTTTTGGACGATAGCTGTCATTTATAACTCTGCAAGTTTGTGAATTACAGTGCCCCTGAGCTCCTTTCTTCAACTCGCTTTCTTTTGAGCTGGCCGCAACACTGCACGAGGGCTTCAGGCCCTAATCTGGTTCCGGTACGGCACGCTGAGCCTTTGGTTATTTCCTCTTACTGGTGGGAAATGAGAGTTAAATTTGCCCGTCCAGACACCTCCAGCTAGCCTCTCATTGGTTCTCGCTATTCCTGTTCATCTTCCACAGAAATTGCAAACTGGGCCAAACAGGAGGTTAAAGGCGCTGACTCTCCAAGTGGGGAGAGTGTTAGTAAAGCGTCTGGAATGTTGCACCCGAGTACCAGGGGAGGAAAACTGAGACATATTTGAACACGTCTCCCGTTCACATGGTTGATCATACTTGGGTTCCACATGCATGTTTTAGCTGAAGGAAGAATACCTTAAACCTGGAGAGTTGAGACCCGTGTAATGGGTACCATGCAATATGATTTCAAAGGGTCTTCATTTGCTCACCGAACCTCTCCAATCCTATCACTGCTGCGTTTATGCCCCTGTACACATGCTTGATTCTCTTTCGGAGACATAGCAATCCATAGGTTTTAAGATACTTACTAGTCAGGTACATTCTTAGGCGTTTAATATGCGGTGTTGAGTCCATTTCGTTGAGCAAGGAGTAGCTCTTGTCTATTCCATATTTCACTTAAGGAACTTTATCTGTGCTCATTTCAATCTCTGGTTTTATGCAGCACCCCAACTCACCTTTACCCTTAAGCAAGCATAATTTGGTTTTCTAAATTTGAGACCCTGTTCTGTTCTGTAATTCAGTTCCTGTGTAGCCAAGTTTACATTCCGTGTATTACTGATATCTTATGATGTTTCTTTTTCTGTGTGACTTACTTCAGTTAGAATCATCATACCTGAATCCACTCATTGTGATGCTAAGGGCCTGATGACATAGATTTCATTGCTGAGTGATATTGCTTTGTAAGTAAATACCACAACTTCTTTATCCATTTTTCACTTTCTGCGATGTTGAACTTGTACTGTAAATGAGGTTCTTGTAAACAGAGGCGTCCCAAACTTTGGGGTGGCTGTGTCTTTTTGATTTTAATTTCCCTAAGCTATAGGACCATAAGTGGCAGTGCCCTAGGCTCTGTTGCTTTGTTTTTTAGATGTTTCAGGAAACACCATACACTTCTCCCGAGTGGTTGTTGGCAATTTACATCCCGCCCATCAGCATAACAAGGCTCCCAGTTCTCCATGGCCTGTCCTGCCTTTCTGGATTTTACATTTTTTTCAGATGGCCCTTTTGACCAGGGGGAAGTGAGACTTCATTGTAGTGCAGATTTCCTTTGCAAGCTTGCTTGGTTGGCCAAAAAGGGCGTATGCGTTTTTTCCTGAATATATTCAGGAAAAAACTCATACGCCCTTTTTGGCCAAGTGCATCATTGTGGACGTTCTGCCTCTTTTCCTATGCTTTCAATGCAATTCCAGTCTACCTCCTGAAATCGGTTTCCTGCAATTCTGCCCCGCTTTCAAGTCCTCTTGGCAGCCTTACTTCAGTCTATTTTTGGACGATAGCTGTCATTTATAACTCTGCAGGTTTGTGAATTACAGTGCCCCTGAGCTCCTTTCTTCAACTCGCTTTCTTTTGAGCTGGCCGCAACACCGCAGGATGGCTTCAGGCCCTAATCTGGTTCCGGTACGGCACGCTGAGCCTTTGGTTATTTCCTCTTCCTGGTGGGAAATGAGAGTTAAATTTGCCCGTCCAGACACCTCCAGCTAGCCTCTCATTGGTTCTCGCTATTCCTGTTCATCTTCCGCAGAAATTGCAAACTGGGCCAAACAGGAGGTTAAAGGCGCTGACTCTCCAAGTGGGGAGAGTGTTAGTAAAGCGTCTGGAATGTTGCACCCGAGTACCAGGGGAGGAAAACTGAGACATATTTGAACACGTCTCCCGTTCACATGGTTGATCATACTTGGGTTCCACATGCATGTTTTAGCTGAAGGAAGAATACCTTAAACCTGGAGAGTTGAGACCCGTGTAATGGGTACCATGCAATATGATTTCAAAGGGTCTTCATTTGCTCACCGAACCTCTCCAATCCTATCACTGCTGCGTTTATGCCCCTGTACACATGCTTGATTCTCTTTCGGAGACATAGCAATCCATAGGTTTTAAGATACTTACTAGTCAGGTACATTCTTAGGCGTTTAATATGCGGTGTTGAGTCCATTTCGTTGAGCAAGGAGTAGCTCTTGTCTATTCCATATTTGACTTAAGGAACTTTATCTGTGCTCATTTCAATCTCTGGTTTTATGCAGCACCCCAACTCACCTTTACCCTTAAGCAAGCATAAGTTGGTTTTCTAAATTTGAGACCCTGTTCTGTTCTGTAATTCAGTTCCTATGTAGCCAAGTTTACATTCCGTGTATTACTGATAACTTATGATGTTTCTTTTTCTGTGTGACTTATTTCAGTTAGAATCATCATACCTGAATCCACTCATTGTGATGCTAAGGGCCTGATGACATAGAATTCATTGCTGAGTGATATTGCTTTGTAAGTAAATACCACAACTTCTTTATCCATTTTTCACTTTCTGCGATGTTGAACTTGTACTGTAAACGAGGTTCTTGTAAACAGAGGCGTCCCAAACTTTGGGGTGGCTGTGTCTTTTTGATTTTAATTTCCCTAAGCTATAGGACCATAAGTGGCAGTGCCCTAGGCTCTGTTGCTTTGTTTTTTAGATGTTTCAGGAAACACCATACACTTCTCCCGAGTGGTTGTTGGCAATTTACATCCCGCCCATCAGCATAACAAGGCTCCCAGTTCTCCATGGCCTGTCCTGCCTTTCTGGATTTTACACTTTTTTCAGATGGCCCTTTTGACCGGGGGGAAGTGAGACTTCATTGTAGTGCAGATTTCCTTTGCAAGCTTGCTTGGTTGGCCAAAAAGGGCGTATGCGTTTTTTCCTGAATATATTCAGGAAAAAACGCATACGCCCTTTTTGGCCAAGTGCATCATTGTGGACGTTCTGCCTCTTTTCCTATGCTTTCAATGCAATTCCAGTCTACCTCCTGAAATCGGTTTCCTGCAATTCTGCCCCGCTTTCAAGTCCTCTTGGCAGCCTTACTTCAGTCTATTTTTGGACGATAGCTGTCATTTATAACTCTGCAGGTTTGTGAATTACAGTGCCCCTGAGCTCCTTTCTTCAACTCGCTTTCTTGTGACCTGGCCGCAACACCGCAGGATGGCTTCAGGCCCTAATCTGGTTCTGGCCCGGCATGCTGAGCCTTTGGTTAATTCCTCTTCCTGGTGGGAATTGAGAGTTAAATTTGCCCGTCCAGACACCTCCAGCTAGCCTCTCATTGGTTCTCGCTATTCCTGTTCATCTTCCGCAGAAATTGCAAACTGGGCCAAACAGGAGGTTAAAGGGACTGACTCTCCAAGTCGGGAGAGTGTTAGTAAAGCGTCTGGAATGTTGCACCCGAGTACCAGGGGAGGAAAACTGAGACATATTTGAACACGTCTCCCGTTCACACGGTTGATCATACTCTGGGTTCCACATGCATGTTTTAGCTGAAGGAAGAATACCTAAAACCTGGGTAGTTGAAACCCATGGAATGGGTACCATGCAATATGACTTCAAAGGGTCTTCATTTGCTCACCGAACCGCTCCAATCCTATCACTGCTGCGTTTATTCCCCTGTACACACGCTTGATTCTCTTTTGGAGACATAGCAATCCATAGGTTTTAAGATACTTACTAGTCAGGTACATTCTTAGGGGTTTAATATGGGGTTTTGAGTCCATTTCGTTGAGCAAGGAGTAGCTCTTGTCTATTCCATATTTGGCTTAAGGAACTTTATCTGTGCTCATTTCAATCTCTGGTTTTATGCAGCACCCCAACTCACCTTTCCCCTTAAGCAAGCATAAGTTGGTTTTCTAAATTTGAGACCCTGTTCTGTTTTGGAATGCAGTTCCTGTGTAGCCAAGTTTACATTCCGTGTATTAGTGATATCTCATGATGTTTCTTTTTCTGTGTGACTTATTTCAGTTAGAATCATCGTACCTGAATCCACTCATTATGCTGCTACGGGCCTGATGACACAGATTTCATTGCTGAGTGATACTGCATTGTACGTAAGTACCACAAGTTCTTTATCCATTTTTCACTTTCTGCGATGTTGAACTTGTACTGTAAACGAGGTTCTTGTAAACAGAGGCGTCCCAAACTTTGGGGTGGCTGTGTCTTTTTGATTTTAATTTCCCTAAGCTATAGGACCATAAGTGGCAGTGCCCTAGGCTCTGTTGCTTTGTTTTTTAGATGTTTCAGGAAACACCATACACTTCTCCCGAGTGTCTGTTGGCAATTTACATCCCGCCCATCAGCATAACAAGGCTCCCAGTTCTCCATGGCCTGTCCTGCCTTTCTGGATTTTACACTTTTTTCAGATGGCCCTTTTGACCGGGGGGAAGTGAGACTTCATTGTAGTGCAGATTTCCTTTGCAAGCTTGCTTGGTTGGCCAAAAAGGGCGTATGCGTTTTTTCCTGAATATATTCAGGAAAAAACGCATACGCCCTTTTTGGCCAAGTGCATCATTGTGGACTTTCTGCCTCTTTTCCTATGCTTTCAATGCAATTCCAGTCTACCTCCTGAAATCGGTTTCCTGCAATTCTGCCCCGCTTTCAAGTCCTCTTGGCAGCCTTACTTCAGTCTATTTTTGGACGATAGCTGTCATTTATAACTCTGCAGGTGTGTGAATTACAGTGCCCCTGAGCTCCTTTCTTCAACTCGCTTTCTTTTGAGCTGGCCGCAACACCGCAGGATGGCTTCAGGCCCTAATCTGGTTCCGGCACGGCATGCTGAGCCTTTGGTTAATTCCTCTTCCTGGTTGGAAATGAGAGTTAAATTTGCCCGTCCAGACACCTCCAGCTAGCCCCTCATTGGTTCTCGCTATTCCTCTTCATCTTCCGCAGAAATTGCAAACTGGGCCAAACAGGAGCTTAAAGGGACTGACCCTCCAAGTCGGGAGAGTGTTAGTAAAGCGTCTGGAATGTTGCACCCGAGTACCAGGGTACGAAAACTGAGACATATTTGAACACGTCTCCCGATCACATGGTTGATCATACTCTAGGTTCCACATGCATGTTTTAGCTGAAGGAAGAATACCTTAAACCTGGGTAGTTGAAACCCGTGGAATGGGTACCATGCAATATGACTTCAAAGGGTCTTCATTTGCTCACCGAACCTCTCCAATCCTATCACTGCTGCGTTTATGCCCCTGTACACATGCTTGATTCTCTTTCGGAGACATAGCAATCCATAGGTTTTAAGATACTTACTAGTCAGGTACATTCTTAGGCGTTTAATATGCGGTGTTGAGTCCATTTCGTTGAGCAAAGAGTAGCTCTTGTCTATTCCATATTTCACTTAAGGAACTTTATCTGTGCTCATTTCAATCTCTGGTTTTATGCAGCACCCCAACTCACCTTTACCCTTAAGCAAGCATAAGTTGGTTTTCTAAATTTGAGTCCATGTTCTGTTCTGTAATTCAGTTCCTGTGTAGCCAAGTTTACATTCCGTGTATTACTGATATCTTATGATGTTTCTTTTTCTGTGTGACTTATTTCAGTTAGAATCATCATACCTGAATCCACTCATTGTGCTGCTAAGGGCCTGATGACACAGATTTCATTGCTGAGTGATATTGCTTTGTAAGTAAATACCACAACTTCTTTATCCATTTTTCACTTTCTGCGATGTTGAACTTGTACTGTAAACGAGGTTCTTGTAAACAGAGCCGTTCCAAACTTTGGGGTGGCTGTGTCTTTTTGATTTTAATTTCCCTAAGCTATAGGACCATAAGTGGAAGTGCCCTAGGTTCTGTTGCTTTGTTTTTTAGATGTTTCAGGAAACACCATACACTTCTCCCGAGTGGTTGTTGGCAATTTACATCCCGCCCATCAGCATAACAAGGCTCCCAGTTCTCCATGGCCTGTCCTGCCTTTCTGGATTTTACACTTTTTTCAGATGGCCCTTTTGACCGGGGGGAAGTGAGACTTCATTGTAGTGCAGATTTCTTTTGCAAGCTTGCTTGGTTGGCCAAAAAGGGCGTATGCGTTTTTTCCTGAATATATTCAGGAAAAAACGCATACGCCCTTTTTGGCCAAGTGCATCATTGTGGACGTTCTGCCTCTTTTCCTATGCTTTCAATGCAATTCCAGTCTACCTCCTGAAATCGGTTTCCTGCAATTCTGCCCCGCATTCAAGTCCTCTTGGCAGCCTTACTTCAGTCTATTTTTGGACGATAGCTGTCATTTATAACTCTGCAGGTTTGTGAATTACAGTGCCCCTGAGCTCCTTTCTTCAACTTGCTTTCTTGTGACCTGGCCGCAACACCGCAGGCTGGCTACAGGCCCTAATCTGGTTCCGGCATGGCACGCTGAGCCTTTGGTTATTTCCTCTTCCTGGTGGGAAATGAGAGTTAAATTTGCCCGTCCAGACACCTCCAGTTAGCCTCTCATTGGTTCTCGCTATTCCTGTTCATCTTCCGCAGAAATTGCAAACTGGGCCAAACAGGAGGTTAAAGGCGCTGACTCTCCAAGTGGGGAGAGTGTTAGTAAAGCGTCTGGAATGTTGCACCCGAGTACCAGGGGAGGAAAACTGAGACATATTTCAACACGTCTCCCGTTCACATGGTTGATCATACTTGGGTTCCACATGCATGTTTTAGCTGAAGGAAGAATACCTTAAACCTGGAGAGTTAAGACCCGTGTAATGGGTACCATGCAATATGACTTCAAAGGGTCTTCATTTGCTCACCGAACCTCTCCAATCCTATCACTGCTGCGTTTATGCCCCTGTACACATGCTTGATTCTCTTTCGGAGACATAGCAATCTATAGGTTTTAAGATACTTACTAGTCAGGTACATTCTTAGGCGTTTAATATGCGGTGTTGAGTCCATTTCGTTGAGCAAGGAGTAGCTCTTGTCTATTCCATATTTCACTTAAGGAACTTTATCTGTGCTCATTTCAATCTCTGGTTTTATGCAGCACCCCAACTCACCTTTACCCTTAAGCAAGCATAAGTTGGTTTTCTAAATTTGAGACCCTGTTCTGTTCTGTAATTCAGTTCCTGTGTAGCCAAGTTTACATTCCGTGTATTACTGATATCTTATGATGTTTCTTTTTCTGTGTGACTTACTTCAGTTAGAATCATCATACCTGAATCCATTCATTGTGCTGCTAAGGGCCTGATGACACAGATTTCATTGCTGAGTGATATTGCTTTGTAAGTAAATACCACAACTTCTTTATCCATTTTTCACTTTCTGCGATGTTGAACTTGTACTGTAAACGAGGTTCTTGTAAACAGAGCCGTTCCAAACTTTGGGGTGTCTGTGTCTTTTTGATTTTAATTTCCCTAAGCTATAGGACCATAAGTGGAAGTGCCCTAGGCTCTGTTGCTTTGTTTTTTAGATGTTTCAGGAAACACCATACACTTCTCCCCAGTGGTTGTTGGCAATTTACATGCCGCCCATCAGCATAACAAGGCTCCCAGTTCTCCATGTCCTGTCCTGCCTTTCTGGATTTTACACTTTTTTCAGATGGCCCTTTTGACCGGGGGGAAGTGAGACTTCATTGTAGTGCAGATTTCCTTTGCAAGCTTGCTTGGTTGGCCAAAAAGGGCGTATGTGTTTTTTCCTGAATATATTCAGGAAAAAACGCATACGCCCTTTTTGGCCAAGTGCATCATTGTGGACGTTCTGCCTCTTTTCCTATGCTTTCAATGCAATTCCAGTCTACCTCCTGAAATCGGTTTCCTGCAATTCTGCCCCGCTTTCAAGTCCTCTTGGCAGCCTTACTTCAGTCTATTTTTGGACGATAGCTGTCATTTATAACTCTGCAGGTTTGTGAATTACAGTGCCCCTGAGCTCCTTTCTTCAACTCGCTTTCTTTTGAGCTGGCCGCAACACCGCAGGATGGCTTCAGGCCCTAATCTGGTTCCGGCCCGGCATGCTGAGCCTTTGGTTAATTCCTCTTCCTGGTGGGAAATGAGAGTTAAATTTGCCCGTCCAGACACCTCCAGTTAGTCTCTCATTGGTTCTCGCTATTCCTGTTCATCTTCCGCAGAAATTGCAAACTGGGCCAAACAGGAGGTTAAAGGCGCTGACTCTCCAAGTGGGGAGAGTGTTAGTAAAGCGTCTGGAATGTTGCACCCGAGTACCAGGGGAGGAAAACTGAGACATATTTGAACACGCCTCCCGTTCACATGGTGGATCATACTTGGGTTCCACATGCATGTTTTAGCTGAAGGAAGAATACCTTAAACCTGGAGAGTTGAGACCCGTGTAATGGGTACCATGCAATATGACTTCAAAGGGTCTTCATTTGCTCACCGAACCTCTCCAATCCTATCACTGCTGCGTTTATGCCCGTGTACACATGCTTGATTCTCTTTTGGAGACATAGCAATCCATAGGTTTTACGATACTTACTAGTCAGGTACATTTTTAGGCGTTTAATATGCGGTGTTGAGTCCATTTCGTTGAGCAAGGAGTAGCTCTTGTCTATTCCATATTTGACTTAAGGAACTTTATCTGTGCTCATTTCAATCTCTGGTTTTATGCAGCACCCCAACTCACCTTTACCCTTAAGCAAGCATAAGTTGGTTTTCTAAATTTGAGACCCTGTTCTGTTCTGTAATTCAGTTCCTGTGTAGCCAAGTTTACATTCCGTGTATTACTGATATCTTATGATGTTTCTTTTTCTGTGTGACTTATTTCAGTTAGAATCATCATACCTGAATCCACTCATTGTGATGCTAAGGGCCTGATGGCATAGATTTCATTGCTGAGTGATATTGCTTTGTAAGTAAATACCACAACTTCTTTATCCATTTTTCACTTTCTGCGATGTTGAACTTGTACTGTAAACGAGGTTCTTGTAAACAGAGGCGCCCCAAACTTTGGGGTGGCTGTGTCTTTTTGATTTTAATTTCCCTAAGCTATAGGACCATAAGTGGCAGTGCCCTAGGCTCTGTTGCTTTGTTTTTTAGATGTTTCAGGAAACACCATACACTTCTCCCGAGTGGTTGTTGGCAATTTACATCCCGCCCATCAGCATAACAAGGCTCCCAGTTCTCCATGGCCTGTCCTGCCTTTCTGGATTTTACACTTTTTTCAGATGGCCCTTTTGACCGGGGGGAAGTGAGACTTCATTGTAGTGCAGATTTCCTTTGCAAGCTTGCTTGGTTGGCCAAAAAGGGCGTATGCGTTTTTTCCTGAATATATTCAGGAAAAAACGCATACGCCCTTTTTGGCCAAGTGCATCATTGTGGACGTTCTGCCTCTTTTCCTATGCTTTCAATGCAATTCCAGTCTACCTCCTGAAATCGGTTTCCTGCAATTCTGCCCCGCTTTCAAGTCCTCTTGGCAGCCTTACTTCAGTCTATTTTTGGACGATAGCTGTCATTTATAACTCTGCAGGTTTGTGAATTACAGTGCCCCTGAGCTCCTTTCTTCAACTCGCTTTCTTTTGAGCTGGCCGCCACACCGCAGGATGGCTTCAGGCCCTAATCTGGTTCCGGCCTGGCATGCTGAGCCTTTGGTTAATTCCTCTTCCTGGTGGGAAATGAGAGTTAAATTTGCCCGTCCAGACACCTCCAGCTAGTCTCTCATTGGTTCTCGCTATTCCTGTTCATCTTCCGCAGAAATTGCAAACTGGGCCAAACAGGAGGTTAAAGGCGCTGACTCTCCAAGTGGGGAGAGTGTTAGTAAAGCGTCTGGAATGTTGCACCCGAGTACCAGGGGAGGAAAACTGAGACATATTTGAACAAGTCTCCCGTTCACATGGTTGATCATACTTGGGTTCCACATGCATGTTTTAGCTGAAGGAAGAATACCTTAAACCTGGAGAGTTGAGACCCGTGTAATGGGTACCATGCAATATGACTTCAAAGGGTCTTCATTTGCTCACCGAACCTCTCCAATCCTATCACTGCTGTGTTTATGCCCCTGTACACATGCTTGATTCTCTTTCGGAGACATAGCAATCCATAGGTTTTAAGATACTTACTAGTCAGGTACATTCTTAGGCGTTTAATATGCGGTGTTGAGTCCATTTCGTTGAGCAAGGAGTAGCTCTTGTCTATTCCATATTTGACTTAAGGAACTTTATCTGTGCTCATTTCAATCTCTGGTTTTATGCAGCACCCCAACTCACCTTTACCCTTAAGCAAGCATAAGTTGGTTTTCTAAATTTGAGACCCTGTTCTGTTCTGTAATTCAGTTCCTGTGTAGCCAAGTTTACATTCCGTGTATTACTGATATCTTATGATGTTTCTTTTTCTGTGTGACTTATTTCAGTTAGAATCATCATACCTGAATCCACTCATTGTGATGCAAAGGGCCTGATGACATAGATTTCATTGCTGAGTGATATTGCTTTGTAAGTAAATACCACAACTTCTTTATCCATTTTTCACTTTCTGCGATGTTGAACTTGTACTGTAAACGAGGTTCTTGTAAACAGAGGCGCCCCAAACTTTGGGGTGGCTGTGTCTTTTTGATTTTAATTTCCCTAAGCTATAGGACCATAAGTGGCAGTGCCCTAGGCTCTGTTGCTTTGTTTTTTAGATGTTTCAGGAAACACCATACACTTCTCCCGAGTGGTTGTTGGCAATTTACATCCCGCCCATCAGCATAACAAGGCTCCCAGTTCTCCATGGCCTGTCCTGCCTTTCTGGATTTTACACTTTTTTCAGATGGCCCTTTTGACCGGGGGGAAGTGAGACTTCATTGTAGTGCAGATTTCCTTTGCAAGCTTGCTTGGTTGGCCAAAAAGGGCGTATGCGTTTTTTCCTGAATATATTCAGGAAAAAACGCATACGCCCTTTTTGGCCAAGTGCATCATTGTGGACGTTCTGCCTCTTTTCCTATGCTTTCAATGCAATTCCAGTCTACCTCCTGAAATCGGTTTCCTGCAATTCTGCCCCGCTTTCAAGTCCTCTTGGCAGCCTTACTTCAGTCTATTTTTGGACGATAGCTGTCATTTATAACTCTGCAGGTTTGTGAATTACAGTGCCCCTGAGCTCCTTTCTTCAACTCGCTTTCTTTTGAGCTGGCCGCAACACCGCAGGATGGCTTCAGGCCCTAATCTGGTTCCGGCCCGGCATGCTGAGCCTTTGGTTAATTCCTCTTCCTGGTGGGAAATGAGAGTTAAATTTGCCCGTCCAGACACCTCCAGCTAGTCTCTCATTGGTTCTCGCTATTCCTGTTCATCTTCCGCAGAAATTGCAAACTGGGCCAAACAGGAGGTTAAAGGCGCTGACTCTCCAAGTGGGGAGAGTGTTAGTAAAGCGTCTGGAATGTTGCACCCGAGTACCAGGGGAGGAAAACTGAGACATATTTGAACACGTCTCCCGTTCACATGGTTGATCATACTTGGGTTCCACATGCATGTTTTAGCTGAAGGAAGAATACCTTAAACCTGGAGAGTTGAGACCCGTGTAATGGGTACCATGCAATATGACTTCAAAGGGTCTTCATTTGCTCACCGAACCTCTCCAATCCTATCACTGCTGCGTTTATGCCCGTGTACACATGCTTGATTCTCTTTTGGAGACATAGCAATCCATAGGTTTTACGATACTTACTAGTCAGGTACATTCTTAGGCGTTTAATATGCGGTGTTGAGTCCATTTCGTTGAGCAAGGAGTAGCTCTTGTCTATTCCATATTTGACTTAAGGAACTTTATCTGTGCTCATTTCAATCTCTGGTTTTATGCAGCACCCCAACTCACCTTTACCCTTAAGCAAGCATAAGTTGGTTTTCTAAATTTGAGACCCTGTTCTGTTCTGTAATTCAGTTCCTGTGTAGCCAAGTTTACATTCCGTGTATTACTGATATCTTATGATGTTTCTTTTTCTGTGTGACTTATTTCAGTTAGAATCATCATACCTGAATCCACTCATTGTGATGCTAAGGGCCTGATGACACAGATTTCATTGCTGAGTGATATTGCTTTGTAAGTGAATACCACAACTTCTTTATCCCTTTTTCACTTTCTGCGATGTTGAACTTGTACTGTAAACGAGGTTCTGGTCAACAGAGCCGTTCCAAACTTTGGGGTGGCTGTGTCTTTTTGATTTTAATTTCCCTAAGCTATAGGACCATAAGTGGAAGTGCCCTAGGTTCTGTTGCTTTGTTTTTTAGATGTTTCAGGAAACACCATACACTTCTCCGGAGTGTCTGTTGGCAATTTACATCTCGCCCATCAGCATAACAAGGCTCCCAGTTCTCCATGGCCTGTCCTGTCTTTCTGGATGTTACACTTTTTTCAGATGGCCCTTTTGACCAGGGGGAAGTGAGACTTCATTGTAGTGCAGATTTCCTTTGCAAGCTTGCTTGGTTGGCCAAAAAGGGCGTATGCGTTTTTTCCTGAATATATTCAGGAAAAAACGCATACGCCCTTTTTGGCCAAGTGCATCATTGTGGACGTTCTGCCTCTTTTCCTATGCTTTCAATGCAATTCCAGTCTACCTCCTGAAATCGGTTTCCTGCAATTCTGCCCCGCTTTCAAGTCCTCTTGGCAGCCTTACTTCAGTCTATTTTTGGACGATAGCTGTCATTTATAACTCTGCAGGTTTGTGAATTACAGTGCCCCTGAGCTCCTTTCTTCAACTCGCTTTCTTTTGAGCTGGCCGCAACACCGCAGGATGGCTTCAGGCCCTAATCTGGTTCCGGTATGGCACACTGAGCCTTTGGTTATTTCCTCTTCCTGGTGGGAAATGAGAGTTAAATTTGCCCGTCCAGACATCTCCAGCTAGCCTCTCATTTGTTCTTGCTATTCCTGTTCATCTTCCGCAGAAATTGCAAACTGTGCCAAACAGGAGGTTAAAGGCGCTGACTCTCCAAGAGGGGAGAGTGTTAGTAAAGCGTCTGGAATGTTGCACCCGAGTACCAGGGGAGGAAAACTGAGACATATTTGAACACGTCTCCCGATCACATGGTTGATCATACTCTGGGTTCCACATGCATGTTTTAGCTGAAGGAAGAATACCTAAAACCTGGGTAGTTGAAACCCGTGGAATGGGTACCATGCAATGTGACTTCAAAGGGTCTTCATTTGCTCACCGAACCTCTCCAATCCTATCACTGCTGCATTTATGCCCCTGTACACATGCTTGATTCTCTTTCGGAGACATAGCAATCCATAGGTTTTAAGATACTTACTAGTCAGGTACATTCTTAGGCGTTTAATATGGGGTGTTGAGTCCATTTCGTTGAGCAAGGAGTAGCTCTTGTCTATTCCATATTTGGCTTAAGGAACTTTATCTGTGCTCATTTCAATCTCTGGTTTTATGTAGCAACCCAACTCACCTTTCCCCTTAAGCAAGCATAAGTTGGTTTTCTAAATTTGAGAACCTGTTCTGTTTTGGAATGCAGTTCCTGTGTAGCCAAGTTTACATTCCGTGTATTAGTGATATCTTATGATGTTTCTTTTTCTGTGTGACTTATTTCAGTTAGAATCATCGTACCTGAATCCACTCATTATGCTGCTACGGGACTGATGACATAGATTTCATTGCTGTGTGATACTGCATTGTTCGTAAGTACCACAAGTTCTTTATCCATTTTTCACTTTCTGTGATATTGAACTTGTACGGTAAACGAGGTTCTTGTAAACAGGCGCGTCCCAAACATTGGGGTGGCTGTGTCTTTTTGATTTTAATTTCCCTAAGCTATAGGACCATAAGTGGAAGTGCCCTAGGCTCTGTTGCTTTGTTTTTTAGATGTTTCAGGAAACACCATACACTTCTCCCCAGTGTCTGTTGGCAATTTACATCCCGCCCATCACCATAACAAGGCTCCCAGTTCTCCATGGCCTGTCCTGCCTTTCTGGATTTTACACTTTTTTCAGATGGCCCTTTTGACCGGGGGGAAGTGAGACTTCATTGTAGTGCAGATTTCCTTTGCAAGTTTGCTTGGTTGGCCAAAAAGGGCGTATGCGTTTTTTCCTGAATATATTCAGGAAAAAACGCATACGCCCTTTTTGGCCAAGTGCATCATTGTGGACGTTCTGCCTCTTTTCCTATGCTTTCAATGCAATTCCAGTCTACCTCCTGAAATCGGTTTCCTGCAATTCTGCCCCGCTTTCAAGTCCTCTTGGCAGCCTTACTTCAGTCTATTTTTGGACGATAGCTGTCATTTATAACTCTGCAGGTTTGTGAATTACAGTGCCCCTGAGCTCCTTTCTTCAACTCGCTTTCTTGTGACCTGGCCGCAACACCGCAGGATGTCTTCAGGCCCTAATCTGGTTCTGGCACGGCACGCTGAGCCTTTGGTTAATTCCTCTTCCTGGTGGGAAATGAGAGTTAAATTTGCCCGTCCAGACACCTCCAGCTAGCCTCTCATTGGTTCTCGCTATTCCTGTTCATCTTCCGCAGAAATTGCAAACTGTGCCAAACAGGAGGTTAAAGGCGCTGACTCTCCAAGTGGGGAGAGTGTTAGTAAAGCGTCTGGAATGTTGCACCCGAGTACCAGGGGAGGAAAACTGAGACATATTTGAACACGTCTCCCGATCACATGGTTGATCATATTTGGGTTCCACATGCATGTTTTAGCTGAAGGAAGAATACCTTAAACCTGGGTAGTTGAAACCCGTGGAATGGGTACCATGCAATATGACTTCAAAGGTTCTTCATTTGCTCACCGAACCTCTCCAATCCTATCACTGCTGCGTTTATGCCCCTGTACACATGCTTGATTCTCTTTCGGAGACATAGCAATCCATAGGTTTTAAGATACTTACTAGTCAGGTACATTCTTAGGCGTTTAATATGGGGTGTTGAGTCCATTTCGTTGAGCAAGGAGTAGCTCTTCTCTATTCCATATTTGGCTTAAGGAACTTTATCTGTGCTCATTTCAATCTCTGGTTTTATGCAGCACCCCAACTCACCTTTACCCTTAAGCAAGAATAAGTTGGTTTTCTAAATTTGAGACCCTGTTCTGTTCTGTAATTCAGTTCCTGTGTAGCCAAGTTTACATTCCGTGTATTACTGATATCTTATGATGTTTCTTTTTCTGTGTGACTTATTTCAGTTAGAATCATCATACCTGAATCCACTCATTGTGCTGCTAAGGGCCTGATGACACAGATTTCATTGCTGAGTGATATTGCTTTGTAAGTGAATACCACAACTTCTTTATCCCTTTTTCACTTTCTGCGATGTTGAACTTGTACTGTAAACGAGGTTCTGGTCAACAGAGCCGTTCCAAACTTTGGGGTGGCTGTGTCTTTTTGATTTTAATTTCCCTAAGCTATAGGACCATAAGTGGAAGTGCCCTAGGTTCTGTTGCTTTGTTTTTTAGATGTTTCAGGAAACACCATACACTTCTCCCGAGTGTCTGTTGGCAATTTACATCTCGCCCATCAGCATAACAAGGCTCCCAGTTCTCCATGGCCTGTCCTGTCTTTCTGGATGTTACACTTTTTTCAGATGGCCCTTTTGACCAGGGGGAAGTGAGACTTCATTGTAGTGCAGATTTCCTTTGCAAGCTTGCTTGGTTGGCCAAAAAGGGCGTATGCGTTTTTTCCTGAATATATTCAGGAAAAAACGCATACGCCCTTTTTGGCCAAGTGCATCATTGTGGACGTTCTGCCTCTTTTCCTATGCTTTCAATGCAATTCCAGTCTACCTCCTGAAATCGGTTTCCTGCAATTCTGCCCCGCTTTCAAGTCCTCTTGGCAGCCTTACTTCAGTCTATTTTTGGACGATAGCTGTCATTTATAACTCTGCAGGTTTGTGAATTACAGTGCCCCTGAGCTCCTTTCTTCAACTCGCTTTCTTTTGAGCTGGCCGCAACACCGCAGGATGGCTTCAGGCCCTAATCTGGTTCCGGTATGGCACACTGAGCCTTTGGTTATTTCCTCTTCCTGGTGGGAAATGAGAGTTAAATTTGCCCGTCCAGACATCTCCAGCTAGCCTCTCATTTGTTCTTGCTATTCCTGTTCATCTTCCGCAGAAATTGCAAACTGTGCCAAACAGGAGGTTAAAGGCGCTGACTCTCCAAGTGGGGAGAGTGTTAGTAAAGCGTCTGGAATGTTGCACCCGAGTACCAGGGGAGGAAAACTGAGACATATTTGAACACGTCTCCCGATCACATGGTTGATCATACTCTGGGTTCCACATGCATGTTTTAGCTGAAGGAAGAATACCTTGAACCTGGGTAGTTGAAACCCGTGGAATGGGTACCATGAAATATGACTTCAAAGGGTCTTCATTTGCTCACCGAACCTCTCCAATCCTATCACTGCTGCATTTATGCCCCTGTACACATGCTTGATTCTCTTTCGGAGACATAGCAATCCATAGGTTTTAAGATACTTACTAGTCAGGTACATTCTTAGGCGTTTAATATGCGTTGTTGAGTCCATTTCGTTGAGCAAGGAGTAGCTCTTGTCTATTCCATATTTGGCTTAAGGAACTTTATCTGTGCTCATTTCAATCTCTGGTTTTATGCAGCAACCCAACTCACCTTTCCCCTTAAGCAAGCATAAGTTGGTTTTCTAAATTTGAGAACCTGTTCTGTTTTGGAATTCAGTTCCTGTGTAGCCAAGTTTACATTCCGTGTATTAGTGATATCTTATGATGTTTCTTTTTCTGTGTGACTTATTTCAGTTAGAATCATCGTACCTGAATCCACTCATTATGGTGCTACGGGACTGATGACATAGATTTCATTGCTGTGTGATACTGCATTGTTCGTAAGTACCACAAGTTCTTTATCCATTTTTCACTTTCTGTGATATTGAACTTGTATGGTAAACGAGGTTCTTGTAAACAGAGGCGTCCCAAACATTGGGGTGGCTGTGTCTTTTTGATTTTAATTTCCCTAAGCTATAGGACCATAAGTGGAAGTGCCCTAGGCTCTGTTGCTTTGTTTTTTAGATGTTTCAGGAAACACCATACACTTCTCCCAAGTGTCTGTTGGCAATTTACATCCCGCCCATCAGCATAACAAGGCTCCCAGTTCTCCATGGCCTGTCCTGCCTTTCTGGATTTTACACTTTTTTCAGATAGCCCTTTTGACCGGGGGGAAGTGAGACTTCATTGTAGTGCAGATTTCCTTTGCAAGCTTGCTTGGTTGGCCAAAAAGGGCGTATGCGTTTTTTCCTGAATATATTCAGGAAAAAACGCATACGCCCTTTTTGGCCAAGTGCATCATTGTCGAGTTTCTGACTCTCTTCATATGTTTTCAATGCAATTCCTGTCTACCTCCTGAAATCGGTTTCCTGCAATTCTGCCTTGCTTTCAATGCCTCTTCATAGCCTTACCTCAATATATTTTTTAAAAATAGTTGGCCTTTTTAACTCTGCAGGTTTTTGAATTGCAGTGGCCCTTAGCTCCATTTTTTAGCTCTTATTTTTGTGGTCTTGCCCCGTAACCACAGGATTCCTTGAAGCCCTATTTTTCTTCTGGGGCACCTTGCTGTGCCTTTGGTTACTTCTTCTTACTGATGTGATATTAGAGTGACATGTGCCCATTGAAACCGCTACAGCTAGTTTCTCACTGCTTTCTCCTATTCCCATTCATCCTCTGCACTAACTGCAGACTGTGCGATACCAGAACTTAAAGGCATTGACTCCATGTGGGGATGTTGTTAGTAAAGCGGCTGGAAAGTCGATCCGGAGCCCCAGGAGAGGAAAAATGAGGTGCGTTTTAGAAACCTTTCCCGATCATATGGTATACCAGTCGTTGGGTTTCCCAAGCATGGTTTAGCTGTAGGAAGATTCCCTTCAACCTGGAGTGTTGGGACCCTTGGACTGAGTAGCATGAAGTATTGCATTAAACTTTCGGCAGTTGCTCACCAAAGCTCACCAATCCTGTCAGCCCCAAGTGTCCAGCCTTATGTCTTATCCAGCTGTGGGTTTATATGTGGTCAATCCAGGTTGCATCACAGCCCCTGAGCGAATTTTGTAAGAATTTTTCTCTCTTTCATTGTTTCAGCGTTTTGTTTTTAAAATTTATTTCTATAATGGGGTTTAGCTCATTTTCACTGCTGTGTTTGTGCCGCTCTGCACACACATGATTCCCTTATGGAGATATATCAATACATGGGTTTTAAGATTCTTATTACTCAGATATATTTCTCTGCGGTGTATAGGGTGTGTTGAGGCCAGTTCATTGAGCAAGGTGTAGATCTTGTCTAATACCTATTTGGTTTATTGAACGGTATCTGTGCTAATTTCAAACTCTGGTTTTATGCATCACCCCACCTCTCCTTTCCCCTTAAGCTGACATAAGTGTGTTTTCTAAATGTGAGACACTGTTCTGTTCTGTAATTCATTTCTTGTGCAGCCATATTTACCCTCCCTCTATAAGTGATATCTTATGATATGTTTCTTTTTCTGTTTGACTTATTTCAAGTAGTATTATCGGACCTAAATCCACTCTTTATCCTTCTACTAGCCTTATTACATTGATTTCATGGTGAAGAGATATTCCATTGTACATAAGTACCACATCTTCTTTATCCATTGTTCTCTTTCCTGGGATATTTAAGGTGTACTGAAGTTGAGGTTCTTGTAAACAGAGTAGCCCTAAACTGTGGTGTGCTTGTGTCTTGTTGATTTTTAGACTTCCCTAGATATACTCCCATGATTGGAAGTGTCCTATGCTCTGTAGCTCTGTTTTTTAGATGATTTAGGAACCACCATACACTTCTCCAGAGTGGCTCTCGGCAGTTCACACACTGCCCATCAGCGTATAAAGGCTCCCTGTTCTCCATGGCCTGTCCTGCATTTCTGGTTTTTACAATTTTTTAGGATGGCCCTTTTGACCGGTGGGAAGTGAGACTTCTTTGTTGTGCACATTTGCATTGCTTGCTTGCTTCGTTGCCCATAAAGTGCGTATGCGTTTTTTCCTGGATATAATCAGGAAAAAACGCATACGCCCTTTTGGGCCAACTGCATCATTGTCGAAATTCTGCCGCTTTTCATGTGCGTTAAAGACGAGTCCAATCTATCTCTTGAAATCTGTTTCTTGCAATTCTGTCTTGCATTCAGATCCTCTTCTTTGCCTTACCTCAACATATTTTTGGACGTTAGTTTTCATTTATAACTCTGCAGGTTTGTGAATTGCAGTGACCCTGAGCTCCATTTTTTAAGTTGCTCTTTTGTGAGCTGGCCTCAAACCCGCAGGATTGTTTCAGGCCCTATTTTGGCTCCGGCAAGGCAGGCTGAGCCTTTCTTTAATTCTTATTCTTAATGGGAAATTAGAGTGATATGTGCCCGTCCAAACCCCTACAACTCTTCTCTCATTGGTTCCCCCTCTTCCCGTTCATCCTCCTCACAATTTGCAAAATGTGTGAAACAGAAGTTTAAATGTGCTGATTCTCCAAGTGGGGAGATTCTAAGTAGCGTGGCTGGAATGGTGAACAGGAGCACCAGGAGAGGATAAATGAGGTGCATTTTAGACACATCTCCCGATCACATGGTGTACAGTCCTCTGGGTTTTCCATGCATGTTTTAGCTGTAGGAAGATCCCTTGAACCTGCAGATTTGGGACCCATTGAATGGGTACCAGGTAGTATTACTTTAAAGGGCGTGCATTTCCTCACCCAACCTCA
Organism: Stenella coeruleoalba; assembly: GCF_951394435.1. Taxonomy (NCBI): domain Eukaryota; kingdom Metazoa; phylum Chordata; class Mammalia; order Artiodactyla; family Delphinidae; genus Stenella; species Stenella coeruleoalba. The sequence goes on from NW_027646403.1 coordinate 72,008, forward strand.
CATTTCTCTTAGCGCAAACAGTTTCCAGCCTTATGTCTCATCCTGCTGTGGGTCTAGATGTGTTCAATCCATGTTGCATCACCGTCCCTGAGGAAAAGTTGTAAGAGGTTTTCTCTGTCTCTCTGTCGTTTATTTTTTTCAATTTATTACTATATTGGTTACAGCTGATTTTCAAAGCTCTGTTTCTTGCTGCTGTACATCCACTTGATTCACGTACAGAGAGACATCAATAAATTCTTTTTCAGATTCTTACCAGTCGTATATATTCTTTTCCGGTGACTTGAGTGTGCTGAGTGCAGTTCTTTTAGCTACCGTGTAGGCCTTGTTGATTATCAGTTTGGTATTTGGAATGGTATCTTTGCTAATTTCAACCTCCTGGATGATGCCTCACCCCTCCCCACCTTTCCCGTTTAGCAGCCTTATGCGTGTTTTCTACATATTTGACTATGTTTTTGTTTTGTAATTTATTTCATGTGTAGCCATTTTGGATTCCACCTTTAAGTGATATCTTATGATATGTGTCTTTTTCTTTTTGAATTCTGTCACTTAGAATGATCATACGTAACTCCTCCGGAGTTGTTACAACTGGCCATATTTCATTGATTTCCAGGCTGAATAATATTCCACTCTACCTAAGTACCACATCTCTATCCATTTTTTCCCTCCAGAGACATTTAAGTTATATCCTAGTCGAGGATCTTTTAAACAGAGAGGGGGTAAACATTGGGGTGCCTGTGTCCTCTCGATTTTTGTTTTTCCCAAGATATACGCCCATGAGTGTAAGTGCCCTATGCTCTGTAGCTCATTTTTTAGATGCTTTAGTAAACACAATACACTTCTCCAGAATGGCCGTTGGCAATATACATTTCCACTATAAGTCTCACAGGGCTCCCTCTTCTCGTTGCCCTGTCCTGCATTTCTGTTGTTTACGCTTTATGAGGATGGCTCTTCTGACTGATGCGAAGTGATATCTTTTGTGGTATTGACTTCCAGTGCCCACCTGTTTGGTTGGCTAAAAAAGTGTATGCCCTTTTCTTGAATATATACAGAAAAGAACGCATACACCCTTTTTGGCCAACTGCAATGTTGGCAATGTTCAGCTCCTTTTCTTGTGCTTAATGGCGAGTCCTTTCTACCTCCTCAAATCCCTTTCCTGCCATTCTCCCTTGCTTACAAGTCCTTTTCTCTGACTTTCCTCAAGACATTTTTCAGTGATGGATATTTTCAACTCTGCAGTTTTGTGAATTTTACTGCCCCTGAGTTCCATTGTTCAACTCGTGTTTATGGGAACTGGCCACAAAGCAGCGGGATTTCCTCAAGCCCTATACTGTTTCCATGGGCAACCCTAGCCTTTGGTCAATTCGTCTTCCTGATTGGAAATTAGAGTGACATGTGCCTGTCTGAACACCTAGGACTTGTCTCTCATTGTTCCTCATCCTTCCGCTTCATCCTCTGGACAAATTCCAAACTGTACGCAACAGGATGTTGACAGTGCTGACATCTCCAAGTGGGGAGACTGTTAGTAAAGACGCTGGAGGGGTGAACCCGAGCACCAGGAGATGAGGAGATGAGATGCCTTTTCCAAACTCTTCCCGATCAGACGGTATACCATCCTCTGGGTGTGACAGACATGTTTTAGCAGTAGGAAGAGTCCCATTCATGTAAGGAGAACACCAGGGCTTTTTCAAAATCAGTGTCTCCCCGAAACCCAAACTGGGGAATTTTTTAAGCTACGGCTACACATATGTTCATTAAGGGCCTTGGGAAGTAGGCAGAGTCCAAACTTTAGATGATTGAAGTCTTCAGGGTCAGAAGCACTCACCACCAGCTTCCCTTAGGCTACACTTTAACTGTCATTGATAGATGATGTCAATAAAAATATCTATTCTTTTTCAGATTATTTCCCCTTATAGGTTATTGCAAAATGTTGAGTGTAGTTCCCTGTGCTATACAGTAGTTCCTTGTTGATGATCTATTTTATACATAGCAGTGTGTATGTGTTCATTCCAAACTGTTAATTTATCCCTCCTCCCACCTTTCCCCTTTGGTAATAATAAATTATAAGATTTTATACTTCTCAGAAATGGGGGAGCTGAAAGAGAGGTATCATTTTCAATGGAAAAGCATTTAAAACAAGATTGAAGGTTTAACCAAGATTATTAGATGTACATCCTTGGAAAGAAATCACTTCGTTTCTCTAATATTGACCTGACAAATAAGACAAACCTTTTCACTGAACTTGCTTATAAAAAGTGATGGAAATATCAAATGGAAGTGTTAAAAACATCTTATTTTACCCGAGCCTTATACACTGTTCTATGTTAACTACAGTTTGGCTCACACATCTGTTCATTGAGGTTACAATAGTCTCAATTTCTGTTACTGATCCTCCAGAGTGGACCCCAACAAGTGTCCCCCTGCCCAGTGTCATTGGGGCCAACAGATCGAGACTGAGTTTGGTTCACAAGCAAAGGAAACTTTATATTTTGATCAGAGAATGGAGAGGTGAGAGCATGCACTACCCCGTGGGCTGTGGGCTGGGCTGCTGTGTAGAGATCCTGTCAGAGTCAGTGGGAGGGAGGGAGGCGGCGGAGCTCTCGAGGGCCGGGTTGGCTGTAGCTCAGGCTCTATATCGTGGAGTCTGCACTGGGCCCCAGGAGCTGAGGTGTCGACCCAGCCATTCTGCACTAGGAAATCTGGTCTGAAGTGCCGGGTGTGGAACCTCTGCATGCGGGACCCTAGGAGCACGTGAAATTAGACAAAGCACAAAGGATAAAAAAGGTTAGACTTGACTTTATTGCCCAGATTCTATTTTTATCTCCCAGGGATTTTTAATGGGCTTTGCTGGGGACAAACCCCTGCTCTCCCTTTTGTCCCGTTCCTCATTCTTGGAGTGCTGAGGGTGCAGACCCTTCTTCTGTAACTGCTGAGTGCTGAGTTGGGAGCCCTCATACCCTGGGGCGAGGGTCAGAGCTTCTCCCCAGCAGCCTCCCGGTGACGTTGATTGTCCCCAGGACCCCTGCCTCCCTGCTCGTCCACCTGAGCACCAGCATTGGAAGTGTTATAGATTCTAATGACCTTTAAGGGTCCAGGAAAGAGATGTGCAGAGACGCTGTGGGGGCCGGTTTCACCCCGCCCCACATTTGTTCGGCCACCTTAGGCTGACCGTTTCTGCCAGCCTAGATGCTCTGACCAGTAGTCTGCGCTTTCTTCAATTAGGCCCCTGAATTAACGTACAAACAGCACCAGGTGTCAGAGCCCTGCCCGCTCAACTCCCAGACAGTCCAGGGTCAGTGGTGACCAAGGACCATGATGGCTACTGAGTCAACAGCCTTTTGAAGTAAACAGGAGTCCAGCCGGTCTTATTGGCCACCATCATCATGGTGTCTGTAGGCTTTTCTATGGTGACAGTGTGGTATACTGTTCCCCCGCCAAGATTATTAGCTCCCCTCTGGGTGCAGTAAGTCCTGCAAGCAGTAGTCTACTCTTTTGGGACACACTCTTGTTGTTTTATGAGAGAAACTCCAGGTCAAGTGATGTTCACACGAGTCGTCATGGTGCCCTGTTGCCCCCGGTTATCTCTCTGGATGTTGGAGTTGGAGGGCCTCCTCACTCGAGGTCGGTGTGCCCACGGAGCGAACCCTGCAACTTCAGGGCATGGTTGGTGGTTAGGATCACCACGTGGGGTCCTTTTCCCTTAGGAGGGAGGTGGCCTTTTGGGCTGCTGATTTCCAGGTTTTTAGATACCGCCAGTATCTTGGCCAGATGTGGCAGTGGGCCAAGCCCCTTAGTGACCGTAGTTTATCCTACCTGGATGGCATTCTTGCATTGTTCCATTTCAAGTGGTCCCAGTTTTCGCACTAATTCTCCAATGGCGATTCACCTTTCACCGGGAATGTAAAGGTCAAAGGGTTTAGCTAAATTAGGGAGTTCCAGGGCAAGGGTCTGAATTGACTGCTCTTTCCATTCTTGAAAGGCCACTTCTGGATTCTATTCAAAAGGATCATCATCTTTTCCTTTCAGTGTTTCATATAGAGGCCCAGCTAGTAGACTGTAGTTAGGGATCCAGAAGCAGCAAACCCTGGCCTCCCCAGGAACCCCTAAGCTGTCTTCTAGTTTTAGAAAGGGGTAAGGCTGAAAATGGTTTCTTCCCTTTCCTGGGATGGGCTTCTCCGACCTTCTGTGAGAATGAAGCCCAGGCAGGTCACCACAGTCTGTGATATTTGAGCTTTTTCTTGGACAACTTCTATCCTTTATTGGCTTGGTAGTTCAGAGGCCTCCTTAGTAGGGCTGGTGATCAGAATGTCGTCTGCATATTGAAGGAGGGTTTCCTTTTCCAGAGGTAGAACTTTTAGGTCTTTAGCTAAGCTTTCCCCAAAGATGGTGTGGGAATTTTTGCACCCTTGGGGCCAGACGGCCCGGAAGTATTGTTTTAGTTGTATGTTGAGTCCTGCCACTCACAAGCCAAAATTTCTTGTGACTCTGGGACTAATGGAATACAAAAGAAGGCATCATTGAAGACTAATACAGAATACCATGTCCTGGTGGTTGGTAGAATGACCAGCAGGGTGTAGGAATTAGGAGCAACTGGAGGTATATCCTCGGTGGCTTCACTGACTGTCCTGACATCCTTTACCAGGTCCCCAGCAGCCCATGGGGCTCTCGTGGTCAGACCAATCCCAGAATATGGAGCTCACCTGGGCAGGTACCCCACCCCCACCCCAGCCCACGGGGCTCTCGTGGTCAGGCCCCTCCCAGGATACAGAGCTACCCTTGCAGGTACCGTGGCAGGGCTGGGCACACAGGAACCGTGCACATAGCCCTCATTGCAGAGCACCCCCAGCTCACCTGTCGCTCAGAGCTGACACAGAGCACCTCAGAGCAGGACTTGAACTAACAAACAGCAGCTGCGACAGGTCTGTGACCCTGGGCATCACTCCGTGAGGCCTCCCTCCACCTGGTCTTCCAGAGACTTCCACTGCACCCGGGGCACCAGGCCTCTGTCTCCAACCACCACCCACCCCTCCTCTCCCTGACTCCTGGGTTCCTCTCATTAGGAGAGGGTTTTCTTGAAGTTGTCTCCCACTCATGGGCCAGATAAAATGATTAGAAAACAAGCCAAAGCTGCAGCCCCTTGTCTATCCTGACTCTCAGGAGCCCACACCTGTTCCTTGGACCTGGCCGGTTCAGCAAGTTCCATTTTCTGCAACTGTGAGCCCCTGAGGGGTGATGATTGGCTGACCTGGGCAGCCTTACCGTGCCGGCCAGCCCTCCCCAGGTGTGCCTGGGTTGAGATCAATATAAATACCACTCCAGGCAGCAAGAGCCCCTGCAGCCGTGCCTGACGCCATTTTCTCTGCCCTGTCAGCAGTCTCGGGGCTGGGCTGGTGGGAGGGAGTGAGAGGCCACGGCTTTGTGGGTGGCCCAGTGTGAGTGGGGCTCTGCTGGACTTTCTGCAGCAGTTGCCAGGCTGCCACCTGCTAAAGAAGAGGATGTGTCACCCATACCTGCTGCTGGAATTTCTCCCTGGGCAGAGGTGAGGAAGGAAAAAAGCAGTGGGGGCAGGGACAGGACGGGTATCTCAGGCAGGGAAATGGAAATCTTCCAGAAGAGCACCCAGGGCCAGGACCATCCTGGCTGGCCTGCAGGCACCAAGTCGGCCGGCATGCTGTCACTCGTGTGGCTCTATGGCCCTTTCTCTAGGCTTTCAAGTCCTTGTATATATTCAGGTGTTTTACCTGGGACGGGTGGGAATAGTTCAGCAGCAACTGGCCTGGGGCTCAGCTCACGTTTACTCACAGATGCCTCGGCACGGTGCCCCAGCTTTGCAATGAGGACGCTTGTTGCGTGGGGGCTGCTGGCTGAATGGGAGACGATTCCCCACCACTGACCAACTTCAGAATTGTTTACAACTGGAGCAAGTGCCCTGATACGGTTTTCCTCTGTGTAACTGGTGGGTTCTGTGTTTTTTTTCTCTTTTTCGTTTTTGGTTCAAGGTAGATTTTATTCCTCTTTTTTGTATTTACAGATATAAGCATGGAAATAATTTATTCATATAAATACATGTATGTGCAGGGAATAATTGTTTTTTCTGTTTTATTTTTTAAATTTTATTTCTTTTTAATTTTGAATTTTATTTTATATTTTTATACAGCAGGTTCTTATTGGTTATCTATTTTATACATATAAATGTATACATGCCAATCCCAGTCTCTCAACTCCTCCCACCACCACCCCCCAACAGCTTTCCCCCCTTGTTGTCCATACGTTTGTTGTCTACATCTGTTGCTCTATTTATGCCTTGCAAAATGGTTAATCTGTACAGTTTTTCTAGGTTCCACATATATGCATGAATATACAAGATTTGTTTTTCTCTTTCTGACTTACTTCACTCTGTATGACAGTCTCTAGATCCATCGACGTCTCTACAAATGACCCAATTTCATTCCTTTTCATGGCTTAGTAATATTCCATTTTATATATGTACCACAGCTTTATGCATTCGTCTGTCTGTGGGCATTTAGGTTGCTTCCATTACCTCAATATTGTAAATAGTGATGCAATGAACATTGCGGTGAATGACTCTTTTTGATTTATGGTTTTGTCTGGGTATATGTCCAGTACTGGGATTGCTGTATCATATGGTAATTCTATTGTTAGTTTCTTAAGAAATTCCATATTGTTCTCCATAATGACTGTATCAATTTATATTCCCAACAATAGTGGAAGAGGGTTCCTTTTCTCCACACCCTTTCCAGCATTTTTTGTTTGTAGATTTTCAATGATGCCTATTCTACCCGGTGTGAGGTGATACCTCATTGTTGAATCCATTTCGTTGAGCAAGGGGTAGCTCTTGTCTATTACATATTTGGCTTATGGAACGGTATCTGTGCTAATTTCAAACTCTGCTTTTATGCAGCACCCCAACTCACCTTCCCCCTTAAGCAGGCATAAGTTGGTTTTCTAAACTTGAGACCCTGTTCTGTTTTGTAATTCAGTTCATGTGTAGCCAAGTTCACATTCCGTGTATTAGTGATACCTTATGATGTTTCTTTTTCTGTGTGACTTATTTCACTTAGAATCATCGTGCCTCAATCCACTCATTAGGCTGGTACGGGCCTGGTGACATAGATTTCATTGCTGAGTGGTATTCTGTTGTACAGAAGTACCGCAACTTCTTTATCCATTATTTGCTCTCTGGGATATTTAACTTGTGCCGTGGAAGAGATTCCTGTAAAAAGAGCCGTCCCAAATTTTGGGGTTGCTGTGTCTTTTTGATATTAATTTCCCTAAGCTATAGGACCATAAGTGGCAGTGCCCTAGGCTCTGTTGCTTTGTTTTTTAGATGTTTCAGGAAACACCATACACTTCTCCCGAGTGTCTGTTGGCAATTTACATCCCGCCCATCAGCATAACAAGGCTCCCAGTTCTCCATGGCCTGTCCTGCCTTTCTGGATTTTACACTTTATTCTGATGGCCCTTTTGACCGGGCGGAAGTGAGACTTCATTGTAGTGCAGATTTCCTTTGCAAGCTTGCTTGGTTGGCCAAAAAGTGCGTATGCGTTTTTTCCTGAATATATTCAGGAAAAAACGCATATGCCCTTTTGGCCAAGTGCATCATTGTGGACGTTCTGCCTCTTTTCCTATGCTTTCAATGCAATTCCAGTCTACCTCCTGAAATCGGTATCCTGCAATTCTGCCCCGCTTTCAAGTCCTCTTGGCAGCCTTACTTCAGTATATTTTTGGACGATAGCTGTCATTTATAACTCTGCAGGTTTGTGAATTACAGAGCCCCTGAGCTCCTTTCTTCAACTCACTTTCTTGTGACCTGGCCGCAACACCACAGGATGGCTTCAGGCTCTAATCTATTTCCGGCACGGCACGCTGAGCCTTTGGTTAATTCCTCTTCCTGGTGGGAAATGAGAGTTAAATTTGCCCGTTCAGACACCTCCAGCTAGTCTCTCATTGGTTCTCCCTATTCCTGTTCATCTTCCGCAGAAATTGCAAACTGGGCCAAACAGGAGGTTAAAGGCACTGACTGTCCAAGTCGGGAGAGTGTTAGTAAAGCGTCTGGAATTTTGCACCCGAGTACCAGGGTATGAAAACTGAGACATATTTGAACACGTCTCCCGATCACACGGTTGATCATACTCTGGGTTCCACATGCATGTTTTAGCTGAAGGAAGAATACCTTAAACCTGGAGAGTTGAGACCCGTGGAATGGGTACCATGCAATATGACTTCAAAGGGTCTTCATTTGCTCACCGAACCTCTCCAATCCTATCACTGCTGCATTTATGCCCCAGTACACACGCTTGATTGTCTTTCGGAGACATAGCAATCCCTAGGTTTTAAGATACATACTAGTCAGGTACATTCTTAGGCGTTTAATATGGGGTGTTGAGTCCATTTCGTTGAGCATGGAGTAGCTCTTGTCTGTTCCATATTTGGCTTAAGGAACTTTATCTGTGCTCATTTCAATCTCTGGTTTTATGCAGCACCCCAACTCACCTTTCCCCTTAAGCAAGCATAAGTTGGTTTTCTAAATTTGAGACCCTGTTCTGTTTTTGGAATTCAGTTCCTGTGTAGCCAAGTTTACATTCCGTGTATTAGTGATATCTTTTGATGTTTCTTTTTCTGTGTGACTTATTTCAGTTAGAATCATCGTACCTGAATCCACTCATTATGCTGCTACGGGCCTGATGACATAGATTTCATTGCTGAGTGATACTGCATTGTACGTAAGTACCACAACTTCTTTATCCATTTTTCACTTTCTGCGATGTTGAACTTGTACTGTAAACGAGGTTCTTGTAAACAGAGGCGTCCCAATCTTTGGGGTGGCTGTGTCTTTTTGATTTTAATTTCCCTAAGCTATAGGACCATAAGTGGAAGTGCCCTAGGCTCTGTTGCTTTGTTTTTTAGATGTTTCAGGAAACACCATACACTTCTCCCAAGTGTCTGTTGGCAATTTACATCCCGCCCATCAGCATAACAAGGCTCCCAGTTCTCCATGGCCTGTCCTGCCTTTCTGGATTTTACACTTTCTTCAGATGGCCCCTTTGACCGGGGGGAAGTGAGACTTCATTGTATTGCAGATTTCCTTTGCAAGTTTGCTTGGTTGGCCAAAAAGGGCGTATGCGTTTCTTCCTGAATATATTCAGGAAAATACACATACGCCCTCTTTGGCCAAGTGCATCATTGTGGACGTTCTGCCTCTTTTCCTATGCTTTCAATGCAATTCCAGTCTACCGCCTGAAATCGGGTTCCTGCAATTCTGCCCCGCTTTCAAGTCCTCTTGGCAGCCTTACTTCAGTCTATTTTTGGACGATAGCTGTCATTTATAACTCTGCAGGTTTGTGAATTACAGTGCCCCTGAGCTCCTTTCTTCAACTTGCTTTCTTTTGCGCTGGCTGCAACACCGCAGGATGGCTTCAGGCCCTAATCTGGTTCCGGCACGGCACGCTGAGCCTTTGGTTAATTCCTCATCCTGGTGGGAAATTAGAGTTAAATTTGCCCGTCCAGACACCTCCCGCTTGTCTCTCATTGGTTCTCCCTATTCCTGTACATCTTCCGCAGAAATTGCAAACTGGGCCAAACAGGAGGTTAAAGGCACTGACTCTCCAAGTGGGGAGAGTGTTAGTAAAGCGTCTGGAATGTTGCACCGAAGTACCAGGGGACGAAAACTGAGACATATTTGAACACGTCTCCCGATCACACGGTTGATCATACTCTGGGTTCCACATGCATGTTTTAGCTGAAGGAAGAATACCTTAAACCTGGAGAGTTGAGACCCGTTTAGTGGGTACCATGCAATATGACTTCAAAGGGTCTTCAATTGTTCACCGAACCTCTCCAATCCTATCACTGCTGTGTTTATGCCCCTGTACACACGCTTGATTCTCTTTTGGAGACATAGCAATCCATAGGTTTTAAGATACTTACTAGTCAGGTACATTCTTAGTCGTTTAATATGGGGTGTTGAGTCCATTTCGTTGACCAAGGAGTAGCTCTTGTCTATTCCATATTTGGCTTAAGGAACATTATCTGTGCTCATTTCAATCTCTGGTTTTATGCAGCACCCCAACTCACCTTTACACTTAAGCAAGCATAAGATGGTTTTCTAAATTTGAGACCCTGTTCTGTTTTGGAATTCAGTTCCTGTGTAGCCAAGTTTACATTCCGTGTATTACTGATATCTTATGATGTTTCTTTTTCTGTGTGACTTATTTCAGTTAGAATCATCATACCTGAATCCACTCATTGTGCTGCTAAGGGCCTGATGACATAGATTTCATTGCTGAGTGATATTGCTTTGTAAGTAAATACCACAACTTCTTTATCCATTTTTCACTTTCTGTGATGTTGAACTTGTACTGTAAACGAGGTTCTTGTAAACAGAGGCGTCCCAAACTTTGGGGTGGCTGTGTCTTTTTGATTTTAATTTCCCTAAGCTATAGGACCATAAGTGGAAGTGCCCTAGGCTCTGTTGCTTTGTTTTTTCGATGTTTCAGGAAACACCATACACTTCTCCCGAGTGTCTGTTGGCAATTTACATCCCGCCCATCAGCATAACAAGGCTCCCAGTTCTCCATGGTCTGTCCTGCCTTTCTGGATTTTACACTTTCTTCAGATGGCCCCTTTGACCGAGGGGAAGTGAGACTTCATTGTATTGCAGATTTCCTTTGCAAGTGTGCTTGGTTGGCCAAAAAGTGCGTATGCGTTTTTTCCTGAATATATTCAGGAAAATACGCATACGCCCTTTTTGGCCAAGTGCATCATTATGGACGTTCTGCCTCTTTTCCTATGCTTTCAATGCAATTCCAGTCTACCTCCTGAAATGGGTTTCCTGCAATTCTGCCCCGCTTTCAAGTCCTCTTGGCAGCCTTACTTCAGTCTATTTTTGGACGATAGCTGTCATTTATAACTCTGCAGGTTTGTGAATTACAGTGCCCCTGAGCTCCTTTCTTCAACTCGCTTTCTTTTGAGCTGGCCGCAACACCGCAGGATGGCTTCAGGCCCTAATCTGGTTCCGGCACGGCACGCTGAGCCTTTGGTTAATTCCTCTTCCTGGTGGGAAATGAGAGTTAAATTTGCCCGTCCAGACACCTCCAGCTAGTCTCTCATTGGTTCTCGCTATTCCTGTTCATCTTCCGCAGAAATTGCAAACTGGGCCAAACAGGAGGTTAAAGGCGCTGACTCTTCAAGTGGGGAGAGTGTTAGTAAAGCGTGTGGAATGTTGCACCCGAGTAGCAGGGTACGAAAACTGAGACATATTTGAACACGTCTCCCGATCACACGGTTGATCATACTCTGGGTTCCACATGCATGTTTTAGCTGAAGGAAGAATACCTTAAACCTGGGTAGTTGAGACCCGTGGAATGGGTACCATGCAATATGTCTTCAAAGGGTCTTCATTTGCTCACCGAACGTCTCCAATCCTATCACTGCTGCGTTTTTGCCCCTGTACACACGCTTGATTCTCTTTTGGAGACATAGCAATCCATAGGTTTTAAGATACTTACTAGTCAGGTACATTCTTAGGTGTTTAATATGGGGTGTTGAGTCCATTTCGTTGAGCAAGGAGTAGCTCTTGTCTATTCCATATTTGGCTTAAGGAACTTTATCTGTGCTCATTTCAATCTCTGGTTTTATGCAGCACCCCAACTCACCTTTCCCCTTAAGCAAGCATAAGTTGGTTTTCTAAATTTGAGACCCTGTTCTGTTTTGGAATGCAGTTCCTGTGTAGCCAAGTTTACATTCCGTGTATTAGTGATATCTTATGATGTTTCTTTTCTGTGTGACTTATTTCAGTTAGAATCATCATACCTGAATCCACTCATTATGGTGCTACGGGCCTGATGACATAGATTTCATTGCTTAGTGATATTGCATTGTACGTAAGTACCACAAGTTCTTTATCCATTTTTCACTTTCTGCGATATTGAACTTGTACTGTAAACGAGGTTCTTGTAAACAGAGGCGTCCCAAACTTTGGGGTGGCTGTGTCTTTTTGATTTTAATTTCCCTAAGCTATAGGACCATAAGTGGAAGTGCCCTAGGCTCTGTTGCTTTGTTTTTTAGATGTTTCAGGAAACACCATACACTTCTCCAGAGTGGCTGTTGGCAATTTACATCCCGCCCATCAGCATAAGAAGGCTCCCAGTTCTCCATGGCCTGTCGTGCCTTTATGGATTTTACACTTTTTTCAGATGGCCCTTTTGACCAGGTGGAAGTGAGACTTCATTGTAGTGCAGATTTCCTTTGCAAGCTTGCTTGGTTGGCCAAAAAGGGCGTATGCGTTTTTTCCTGAATATATTCAGGAAAAAACGCATACGCCCTTTTTGGCCAAGTGCATCATTGTCGAGTTTCTGACTCTCTTCATATGTTTTCAGTGCAATTCCAGTCTACCTCCTGAAATCGGTTTCCTGCAGTTCTGCCTTGCTTTCAATGCCTCTTCATAGCCTTACCTCAATATATTTTTTAAAAATAGTTGGCCTTTATAACTCTGCAGGTTTTTGAATTGCAGTGGCCCTTAGCTCCATTTTTTAGCTCTTATTTTCGTGGTCTTGCCCCGTAACCACAGGATTCCTTGAAGCCCTATTTTTCTTCTGGGGCACCTTGCTGTGCCTTTGGTTAATTCTTCTTACTGATGTGATATTAGAGTGACATGTGCCCATTGAAACCGCTACAGCTAGTTTCTCACTGGTTCCCCCTATTCCCATTCATCCTCTGCACTAACTGCAGACTGTGCGATACCAGAACTTAAAGGCATTGACTCCATGTGGGGATGTTGTTAGTAAAGCGGCTGGAATGTCGATCCGGAGCCCCAGGAGAGGAAAAATGAGGTGCGTTTTAGAAACCTTTCCCGATCATATGGTATACCAGTCGCTGGGTTTCCCAAGCATGGTTTAGCTGTAGGAAGATTCCCTTCAACCTGGAGTGTTGAGACCCTTGGACTGAGTAGCATGAAGTATTGCATTAAACTTTCGGCAGTTGCTCACCAAAGCTCACCAATCCTGTCAGCCCCAAGTGTCCAGCCTTATGTCTTATCCAGCTGTGGGTTTATATGTGGTCAATCCAGGTTGCATCACAGCCCCTGAGCGAATTTTGTAAGAATTTTTCTCTCTTTCATTGTTTCAGCGTTTTGTTTTTAAAATTTATTTCTATAATGGGGTTTAGCTCCTTTTCACTGCTGTGTTTGTGCCGCTCTGCACACACTTGATTCCCTTATGGAGATATATCAATACATGGGTTTTAAGATTCTTATTCCTCAGATATATTTCTCTGCGGTGTATAGGGTGTGTTGAGGCCTGTTCATTGAGCAAGGTGTAGATCTTGTCTAATACCTATTTGGTTTATTGAACGGTATCTGTGCTAATTTCAAACTCTGGTTTTATGCATCACCCCACCTCTCCTTTCCCCTTAAGCTGACATAAGTGTGTTTTCTAAATGTGAGACACTGTTCTGTTCTGTAATTCATTTCTTGTGCAGCCATATTTACCCTCCCTCTATAAGTGATATCTTATGATATGTTTCTTTTTCTGTTTGACTTATTTCAAGTAGTATTATCGGACCTAAATCCACTCTTTATCCTTCTACTAGCCTTATTACATTGATTTCATGGTGAAGAGATATTCCATTGTACATAAGTACCACATCTTCTTCATCCATTGTTCTCTTTCCTGGGATATTTAAGGTGTACTGAAGTTGAGGTTCTTGTAAACAGAGTAGCCCTAAACTGTGGTGTGCTTGTGTCTTGTTGATTTTTAGACTTCCTTAGATATACTCCCATGATTGGAAGTGTCCTATGCTCTGTAGCTCTGTTTTTTAGATGATTTAGGAACCACCATACACTTCTCCAGAGTGGCTCTTGGCAGTTCACACACTGCCCATCAGCGTATAAAGGCTCCCTGTTCTCCATGGCCTGTCCTGCATTTCTGGTTTTTACAATTTTTTAGGATGGCCCTTTTGACCGGTGGGAAGTGAGACTTCTTTGTTGTGCACATTTGCATTGCTTGCTTGCTTCGTTGCCCATAAAGTGCGTATGCGTTTTTTCCTGGATATAATCAGGAAAAAACGCATACGCCCTTTTGGGCCAACTGCATCATTGTCGAAATTCTGCCGCTTTTCATGTGCGTTAAAGACGAGTCCAATCTATCTCTTGAAATCTGTTTCTTGCAATTCTGTCTTGCATTCAGATCCTCTTCTTTGCCTTACCTCAACATATTTTTGGACGTTAGTTTTCATTTATAACTCTGCAGGTTTGTGAATTGCAGTGACCCTGAGCTCCATTTTTTAAGTTGCTCTTTTGTGAGCTGGCCTCAAACCCGCAGGATTGCTTCAGGCCCTATTTTGGCTCCGGCGAGGCAGGCTGAGCCTTTCTTTAATTCTTATTCTTAATGGGAAATTAGAGTGATATGTGCCCGTCCAAACCCCTACAACTCTTCTCTCATTGGTTCCCCCTCTTCCCGTTCATCCTCCTCACAATTTGCAAAATGTGTGAAACAGAAGTTTAAATGTGCTGATTCTCCAAGTGGGGAGATTCTAAGTAGCGTGGCTGGAATGGTGAACAGGAGCACCAGGAGAGGATAAATGAGGTGCATTTTAGACACATCTCCCGATCACATGGTGTACAGTCCTCTGGGTTTTCCATGCATGTTTTAGCTGTAGGAAGATCCCTTGAACCTGCAGATTTGGGACCCATTGAATGGGTACCAGGTAGTATTACTTTAAAGGGCGTGCATTTCCTCACCCAACCTCACATTTCTCTTAGCGCAAACAGTTTCCAGCCTTATGTCTCATCCTGCTGTGGGTCTAGATGTGTTCAATCCATGTTGCATCACCGTCCCTGAGGAAAAGTTGTAAGAGGTTTTCTCTGTCTCTCTGTCGTTTATTTTTTTCAATTTATTGCTATATTGGTTACAGCTGATTTTCAAAGCTCTGTTTCTTGCTGCTGTACATCCACTTGATTCACGTACAGAGAGACATCAATAAATTCTTTTTCAGATTCTTACCAGTCGTATATATTCTTTTCCGGTGACTTGAGTGTGCTGAGTGCAGTTCTTTTAGCTACCGTGTAGGCCTTGTTGATTATCAGTTTGGTATTTGGAATGGTATCTTTGCTAATTTCAACCTCCTGGATGATGCCTCACCCCTCCCCACCTTTCCCGTTTAGCAGCCTTATGCGTGTTTTCTACATATTTGATTATGTTTTTGTTTTGTAATTTATTTCATGTGTAGCCATTTTGGATTCCACCTTTAAGTGATATCTTATGATATGTGTCTTTTTCTTTTTGAATTCTGTCACTTAGAATGATCATACGTAACTCCTCCGGAGTTGTTACAACTGGCCATATTTCATTGATTTCCAGGCTGAATAATATTCCACTCTACCTAAGTACCACATCTCTATCCATTTTTTCCCTCCAGAGACATTTAAGTTATATCCTAGTCGAGGATCTTTTAAACAGAGAGGGGGTAAACATTGGGGTGCCTGTGTCCTCTCGATTTTTGTTTTTCCCAAGATATACGCCCATGAGTGTAAGTGCCCTATGCTCTGTAGCTCATTTTTTAGATGCTTTAGTAAACACAATACACTTCTCCAGAATGGCCGTTGGCAATATACATTTCCACTATAAGTCTCACAGGGCTCCCTCTTCTCGTTGCCCTGTCCTGCATTTCTGTTGTTTACGCTTTATGAGGATGGCTCTTCTGACTGATGCGAAGTGATATCTTTTGTGGTATTGACTTCCAGTGCCCACCTGTTTGGTTGGCTAAAAAAGTGTATGCCCTTTTCTTGAATATATACAGAAAAGAACGCATACACCCTTTTTGGCCAACTGCAATGTTGGCAATGTTCAGCTCCTTTTCTTGTGCTTAATGGCGAGTCCTTTCTACCTCCTCAAATCCCTTTCCTGCCATTCTCCCTTGCTTACAAGTCCTTTTCTCTGACTTTCCTCAAGACATTTTTCAGTGATGGATATTTTCAACTCTGCAGTTTTGTGAATTTTACTGCCCCTGAGTTCCATTGTTCAACTCGTGTTTATGGGAACTGGCCACAAAGCAGCGGGATTTCCTCAAGCCCTATACTGTTTCCATGGGCAACCCTAGCCTTTGGTCAATTCGTCTTCCTGATTGGAAATTAGAGTGACATGTGCCTGTCTGAACACCTAGGACTTGTCTCTCATTGTTCCTCATCCTTCCGCTTCATCCTCTGGACAAATTCCAAACTGTACGCAACAGGATGTTGACAGTGCTGACATCTCCAAGTGGGGAGACTGTTAGTAAAGACGCTGGAGGGGTGAACCCGAGCACCAGGAGATGAGGAGATGAGATGCCTTTTCCAAACTCTTCCCGATCAGACGGTATACCATCCTCTGGGTGTGACAGACATGTTTTAGCAGTAGGAAGAGTCCCATTCATGTAAGGAGAACACCAGGGCTTTTTCAAAATCAGTGTCTCCCCGAAACCCAAACTGGGGAATTTTTTAAGCTACGGCTACACATATGTTCATTAAGGGCCTTGGGAAGTAGGCAGAGTCCAAACTTTAGATGATTGAAGTCTTCAGGGTCAGAAGCACTCACCACCAGCTTCCCTTAGGCTACACTTTAACTGTCATTGATAGATGATGTCAATAAAAATATCTATTCTTTTTCAGATTATTTCCCCTTATAGGTTATTGCAAAATGTTGAGTGTAGTTCCCTGTGCTATACAGTAGTTCCTTGTTGATGATCTATTTTATACATAGCAGTGTGTATGTGTTCATTCCAAACTGTTAATTTATCCCTCCTCCCACCTTTCCCCTTTGGTAATAATAAATTATAAGATTTTATACTTCTCAGAAATGGGGGAGCTGAAAGAGAGGTATCATTTTCAATGGAAAAGCATTTAAAACAAGATTGAAGGTTTAACCAAGATTATTAGATGTACATCCTTGGAAAGAAATCACTTCGTTTCTCTAATATTGACCTGACAAATAAGACAAACCTTTTCACTGAACTTGCTTATAAAAAGTGATGGAAATATCAAATGGAAGTGTTAAAAACATCTTATTTTACCCGAGCCTTATACACTGTTCTATGTTAACTACAGTTTGGCTCACACATCTGTTCATTGAGGTTACAATAGTCTCAATTTCTGTTACTGATCCTCCAGAGTGGACCCCAACAAGTGTCCCCCTGCCCAGTGTCATTGGGGCCAACAGATCGAGACTGAGTTTGGTTCACAAGCAAAGGAAACTTTATATTTTGATCAGAGAATGGAGAGGTGAGAGCATGCACTACTCCGTGGGCTGTGGGCTGGGCTGCTGTGTAGAGATCCTGTCAGAGTCAGTGGGAGGGAGGGAGGCGGCGGAGCTCTCGAGGGCCGGGTTGGCTGTAGCTCAGGCTCTATATCGTGGAGTCTGCACTGGGCCCCAGGAGCTGAGGTGTCGACCCAGCCATTCTGCACTAGGAAATCTGGTCTGAAGTGCCGGGTGTGGAACCTCTGCATGCGGGACCCTAGGAGCACGTGAAATTAGACAAAGCACAAAGGATAAAAAAGGTTAGACTTGACTTTATTGCCCAGATTCTATTTTTATCTCCCAGGGATTTTTAATGGGCTTTGCTGGGGACAAACCCCTCCTCTGCCTTTTGTCCTGTTCCTGATTCTTGGAGTGCTGAGGGTGCAGACCCTTCTTCTGTATCTGCTGAGTGCTGAGTTGGGAGCCCTCATACCCTGGGGCGAGGGTCAGAGCTTCTCCCCAGCAGCCTCCCGGTGACGTTGATTGTCCCCAGGACCCCTGCCTCCCTGCTCGTCCACCTGAGCACCAGCATTGGAAGTGTTATAGATTCTAATGACCTTTAAGGGTCCAGGAAAGAGATGTGCAGAGACGCTGTGGGGGCCGGTTTCACCCCGCCCCACATTTGTTCGGCCACCTTAGGCTGACCGTCTCTGCCAGCCTAGATGCTCTGACCAGTAGTCTGCACTTTCTTCAATTAGGCCCCTGAATTAACGTACAAACAGCACCAGGTGTCAGAGCCCTGCCCGCTCAACTCCCAGACAGTCCAGGGTCAGTGGTGATCAAGGACCATGATGGCTACTGAGTCAACAGCCTTTTGAAGTAAACAGGAGTCCAGCCGGTCTTATTGGCCACCATCATCACGGTGTCTGTAGGCTTTTCTATGGTGACAGTGTGGTATACTGTTCCCCCGCCAAGATTATTAGCTCCCCTCTGGGTGCAGTAAGTCCTGCAAGCAGTAGTCTACTCTTTTGGGACACACTCTTGTTGTTTTATGAGAGAAACTCCAGGTCAAGTGATGTTCACACGAGTCGTCATGGTGCCCTGTTGCCCCCGGTTATCTCTCTGGATGTTGGAGTTGGAGGGCCTCCTCACTCGAGGTCGGTGTGCCCACGGAGCGAACCCTGCAACTTCAGGGCATGGTTGGTGGTTAGGATCACCACGTGGGGTCCTTTTCCCTTAGGAGGGAGGTGGCCTTTTGGGCTGCTGATTTCCAGGTTTTTAGATACCGCCAGTATCTTGGCCAGATGTGGCAGTGGGCCAAGCCCCGTAGTGACCGTAGTTTATCCTACCTGGATGGCATTCTTGCATTGTTCCATTTCAAGTGGTCCCAGTTTTCGCACTAATTCTCCAATGGCGATTCACCTTTCACCGGGAATGTAAAGGTCAAAGGGTTTAGCTAAATTAGGGAGTTCCAGGGCAAGGGTCTGAATTGACTGCTCTTTCCATTCTTGAAAGGCCACTTCTGGATTCTATTCAAAAGGATCATCATCTTTTCCTTTCAGTGTTTCATATAGAGGCCCAGCTAGTAGACTGTAGTTAGGGATCCAGAAGCAGCAAACCCTGGCCTCCCCAGGAACCCCTAAGCTGTCTTCTAGTTTTAGAAAGGGGTAAGGCTGAAAATGGTTTCTTCCCTTTCCTGGGATGGGCTTCTCCGACCTTCTGTGAGAATGAAGCCCAGGCAGGTCACCGCAGTCTGTGATATTTGAGCTTTTTCTTGGACAACTTCTATCCTTTATTGGCTTGGTAGTTCAGAGGCCTCCTTAGTAGGGCTGGTGATCAGAATGTCGTCTGCATATTGAAGGAGGGTTTCCTTTTCCAGAGGTAGAACTTTTAGGTCTTTAGCTAAGCTTTCCCCAAAGATGGTGTGGGAATTTTTGCACCCTTGGGGCCAGACGGCCCGGAAGTATTGTTTTAGTTGTATGTTGAGTCCTGCCACTCAGAAGCCAAAATTTCTTGTGACTCTGGGACTAATGGAATACAAAAGAAGGCATCATTGAAGACTAATACAGAATACCATGTCCTGGTGGTTGGTAGAATGACCAGCAGGGTGTAGGAATTAGGAGCAACTGGAGGTATATCTTCGGTGGCTTCACTGACTGTCCTGACATCCTTTACCAGGTCCCCAGCAGCCCATGGGGCTCTCGTGGTCAGACCAATCCCAGAATATGGAGCTCACCTGGGCAGGTACCCCACCCCCACCCCAGCCCACGGGGCTCTCGTGGTCAGGCCCCTCCCAGGATACAGAGCTACCCTTGCAGGTACCGTGGCAGGGCTGGGCACACAGGAACCGTGCACATAGCCCTCATTGCAGAGCACCCCCAGCTCACCTGTCGCTCAGAGCTGACACAGAGCACCTCAGAGCAGGACTTGAACTAACAAACAGCAGCTGCGACAGGTCTGTGACCCTGGGCATCACTCCGTGAGGCCTCCCTCCACCTGGTCTTCCAGAGACTTCCACTGCACCCGGAGCACCAGGCCTCTGTCTCCAACCACCACCCACCCCTCCTCTCCCTGACTCCTGGGTTCCTCTCATTAGGAGAGGGTTTTCTTGAAGTTATCTCCCACTCATGGGCCAGATAAAATGATTAGAAAACAAGCCAAAGCTGCAGCCCCTTGTCTATCCTGACTCTCAGGAGCCCACACCTGTTCCTTGGACCTGGCCGGTTCAGCAAGTTCCATTTTCTGCAACTGTGAGCCCCTGAGGGGTGATGATTGGCTGACCTGGGCAGCCTTACCGTGCCGGCCAGCCCTCCCCAGGTGTGCCTGGGTTGAGATCAATATAAATACCACTCCAGGCAGCAAGAGCCCCTGCAGCCGTGCCTGACGCCATTTTCTCTGCCCTGTCAGCAGTCTCGGGGCTGGGCTGGTGGGAGGGAGTGAGAGGCCACAGCTTTGTGGGTGGCCCAGTGTGAGTGGGGCTCTGCTGGACTTTCTGCAGCAGTTGCCAGGCTGCCACCTGCTAAAGAAGAGGATGTGTCACCCATACCTGCTTCTGGAATTTCTCCCTGGGCAGAGGTGAGGAAGGAAAAAAGCAGTGGGGGCAGGGACAGGACGGGTATCTCAGGCAGGGAAATGGAAATCTTCCAGAAGAGCACCCAGGGCCAGGACCATCCTGGCTGGCCTGCAGGCACCAAGTCGGCCGGCATGCTGTCACTCGTGTGGCTCTATGGCCCTTTCTCTAGGCTTTCAAGTCCTTGTATATATTCAGGTGTTTTACCTGGGACGGGTGGGAATAGTTCAGCAGCAACTGGCCTGGGGCTCAGCTCACGTTTACTCACAGATGCCTCGGCACGGTGCCCCAGCTTTGCAATGAGGACGCTTGTTGCGTGGGGGCTGCTGGCTGAATGGGAGACGATTCCCCACCACTGACCAACTTCAGAATTGTTTACAACTGGAGCAAGTGCCCTGATACGGTTTTCCTCTGTGTAACTGGTGGGTTCTGTGTTTTTTTTCTCTTTTTCGTTTTTGGTTCAAGGTAGATTTTATTCCTCTTTTTTGTATTTACAGATATAAGCATGGAAATAATTTATTCATATAAATACATGTATGTGCAGGGAATAATTGTTTTTTCTGTTTTATTTTTTAAATTTTATTTCTTTTTAATTTTGAATTTTATTTTATATTTTTATACAGCAGGTTCTTATTGGTTATCTATTTTATACATATAAATGTATACATGCCAATCCCAGTCTCTCAACTCCTCCCACCACCACCCCCCAACAGCTTTCCCCCCTTGTTGTCCATACGTTTGTTGTCTACATCTGTTGCTCTATTTATGCCTTGCAAAATGGTTAATCTGTACAGTTTTTCTAGGTTCCACATATATGCATGAATATACAAGATTTGTTTTTCTCTTTCTGACTTACTTCACTCTGTATGACAGTCTCTAGATCCATCGACGTCTCTACAAATGACCCAATTTCATTCCTTTTCATGGCTTAGTAATATTCCATTTTATATATGTACCACAGCTTTACGCATTCGTCTGTCTGTGGGCATTTAGGTTGCTTCCATTACCTCGATATTGTAAATAGTGATGCAATGAACATTGCGGTGAATGACTCTTTTTGATTTATGGTTTTGTCTGGGTATATGTCCAGTACTGGGATTGCTGTATCATATGGTAATTCTATTGTTAGTTTCTTAAGAAATTCCATATTGTTCTCCATAATGACTGTATCAATTTATATTCCCAACAATAGTGGAAGAGGGTTCCTTTTCTCCACACCCTTTCCAGCATTTTTTGTTTGTAGATTTTCAATGATGCCTATTCTACCAGGTGTGAGGTGATACCTCATTGTTGAATCCATTTCGTTGAGCAAGGGGTAGCTCTTGTCTATTACATATTTGGCTTATGGAACGGTATCTGTGCTAATTTCAAACTCTGCTTTTATGCAGCACCCCAACTCACCTTCCCCCTTAAGCAGGCATAAGTTGGTTTTCTAAACTTGAGACCCTGTTCTGTTTTGTAATTCAGTTCATGTGTAGCCAAGTTCACATTCCGTGTATTAGTGATACCTTATGATGTTTCTTTTTCTGTGTGACTTATTTCACTTAGAATCATCGTGCCTCAATCCACTCATTATGCTGGTACGGGCCTGGTGACATAGATTTCATTGCTGAGTGGTATTCTGTTGTACAGAAGTAACGCAACTTCTTTATCCATTATTTGCTCTCTGGGATATTTAACTTGTGCCGTAGAAGAGATTCCTGTAAAAAGAGCCGTCCCAAATTTTGGGGTTGCTGTGTCTTTTTTTATATTAATTTCCCTAAGCTATAGGACCATAAGTGGCAGTGCCCTAGGCTCTGTTGCTTTGCTTTTTAGATGTTTCAGGAAACACCATACACTTCTCCCGAGTGTCTGTTGGCAATTTACATCCCGCCCATCAGCATAACAAGGCTCCAAGTTCTCCATGGCCTGTCCTGCCTTTCTGGATTTTACACTTTTTTCAGATTGCCCTTTTGACCGGGGGGAAGTGAGACTTCATTGTAGTGCAGATTTCCTTTGCAAGCTTGCTTGGTTGGCCAAAAAGGGCGTATGCGTTTTTTCCTGAATATATTCAGGAAAAAACGCATACGCCCTTTTTGGCCAAGTGCATCATTGTGGACGTTCTGCCTCTTTTCCTATGCTTTCAATGCAATTCCAGTCTACCTCCTGAAATCGGTTTCCTGCAATTCTGCCCCGCTTTCAAGTCCTCTTGGCAGCCTTACTTCAGTATATTTTTGGACGATAGCTGTCATTTATAACTCTGCAGGTTTGTGAATTACAGTGCCCCTGAGCTCCTTTCTTCAACTCGCTTTCTTTTGAGCTGGCCGCAACACCGAAGGATGGCTTCAGGCCCTAATCTGGTTCCGGCATGGCACGCTGAGCCTTTGGTTAATTTCTCTTCCTGGTGGGAAATGAGAGTTAAATTTGCCCGTCCAGACACCTCCAGCTAGTCTCTCATTGGTTCTCACTATTCCTGTTCATCTTCCGCAGAAATTGCAAACTGGGCCAAACAGGCGGTTAAAGGCGTTGACTCTTCAAGTGGGGAGAGTGTTAGTAAAGCGTCTGGAATGTTGCACCCGAGTACCTGGGGAGGAAAACTGAGACATATTTGAACACGTCTCCTGTTCACACGGTTGATCATACTCTGGGTTCCACATGCATGTTTTAGCTGAAGGAAGAATACCTTAAACCTGCAGAGTTGAGACCCGTGGAATGGGTACCATGCAATATGACTTCAAAGGGTCTTCATTTGCTCACCGAACCTCTCCAATCCTATCACTGCTGCGTTTATGCCCCTGTACACACGCTTGATTCTCTTTTGGAGACATAGCAATCCATAGGTTTTAAGATACTTACTAGTCAGGTACATTCTTAGGCGTTTAATATGGGGTGTTGAGTCCATTTCGTTGAGCAAGGAGTAGCTCTTGTCTATTCCATATTTGGCTTAAGGAACTTTATCTGTGCTCATTTCAATCTCTGGTTTTATGCAGCACCCCAACTCACTGTTCCCCTTAAGCAAGCATAAGTTGGTTTTCTAAATTTGAGACCCTGTTCTGTTTTGGAATTCAGTTCCTGTGTAGCCAAGTTTACATTCCGTGTATTAGTGATATCTTATGATGTACTGTAAACGAGGTTCTTGTAAACAGAGGCGTCCAAAACTTTCGGGTGGCTGTGTCTTTTTGATTTTAATTTCCCTAAGCTATAGGACCATAAGTGGAAGTGCCCTAGGCTCTGTTGCTTTGTTTTTTAGATGTTTCAGGAAAGACCATACACTTTTCCCGAGTGTCTGTTGGCAATTTACATCCCGCCCATCAGCATAACAAGGCTCCCAGTTCTCCATGCCTGTCCTGCCTTTTTGGATTTTACACTTTTTTCAGATGGCCCTTTTGACCGGGTGGAAGTGAGACTTCATTGTAGTGCAGATTTCCTTTGCAAGCTTGCTTGGTTGGCCAAAAAGGGCGTATGCGTTTTTTCCTGAATATATTCAGGAAAAAACGCATACGCCCTTTTTGGCAAAGTGCATCATTGTGGACGTTCTGCCTCTTTTCCTATGCTTTCAATGCAATTCCTGTCTACCTCCTGAAATCGGTTTCCTGCAATTCTGCCCCGCTTTCAAGTCCTCTTGGCAGCCTTACTTCAGTCTACTTTTGGACGATAGCTGTCATTTATAACTCTGCAGGTTTGTGAATTACAGTGCCCCTGAGCTCCTTTCTTCAACTCGCTTTGTTGTGAGCTGGCCGCAACACCACAGTATGGCATTAGGCCCTAATCTGGTTCCGGCACGGCATGCTGAGCCTTTGGTTAATTCCTCTTCCTGGTTGGAAAAGAGAGTTAAATTTGCCCGTCCAGACACCTCCAGCCAGTCTCTCATTGGTTCTCGCTATTCCTGTTCATCTTCCCAAGAAATTGCAAACTGGGCCAAACAGGAGGTTAAAGGGACTGACTCTCCAAGTCGGGAGAGTGTTAGTAAAGAGTCTGGAATGTTGCACCCGAGTAGCAGGTTACGAAAACTGAGACATATTTGAACACGTCTCCCGATCACATGGTTGATCATACTCTAGGTTCCACATGCATGTTTTAGCTGAAGGAAGAATACCTTAAACCTGGGTAGTTGAAACCCGTGGAATGGGTACCATGCAATATGACTTCAAAGGGTCTTCATTTGCTCACCGAACCTCTCCAATCCTATCACTGCTGCGTTTATGCCCCTGTACACATGCTTGATTCTCTTTCGGAGACATAGCAATCCATAGGTTTTAAGATACTTACTAGTCAGGTACATTCTTAGGCGTTTAATATGTGTTGTTGAGTCCATTTCGTTGAGCAAGGAGTAGCTCTTGTCTATTCCATATTTGGCTTAAGGAACTTTATCTGTGCTCATTTCAATCTCTGGTTTTATGCAGCACCCCAACTCACCTTTCCCCTTAAGCAAGAATAAGTTGGTTTTCTAAATTTGAGACCCTGTTCTGTTCTGTAATTCAGTTCCTGTGTAGCCAAGTTTACATTCCGTGTATTACTGATATCTTATGATGTTTCTTTCTCTGTGTGACTTATTTCAGTTAGAATCGTCATACCTGAATCCACTCATTGTGCTGCTAAGGGCCTGATGACATAGATTTCATTGCTGAGTGATATTGCTTTGTAAGTAAATACCACAACTTCTTTATCCATTTTTCACTTTCTGCGATATTGAACTTGTACTGTAAACGAGGTTCTTGTAAACAGAGGCGTCCCAAACTTTGGGGTGGCTGTGTCTTTTTGATTTTAATTTCCCTAAGCTATAGGACCATAAGTGGAAGTGCCCTAGGCTCTGTTGCTTTGTTTTTTAGATGTTTCAGGAAACACCACACACTTCTCCGGAGTGTCTGTTGGCAATTTACATCCCGCCCATCAGCATAACAAGGCTCCCAGTTCTCCATGGCCTGTCCTGCCTTTCTGGATTTTACACATTTTTCAGATGGCCCTGTTGACCGGGGGGAAGTGAGACTTCATTGTAGTGCAGATTTCCTTTGCAAGCTTGCTTGGTTGGCCAAAAAGGGCGTATGCGTTTTTTCCTGAATATATTCAGGAAAAAACGCATACGCCCTTTTTGGCCAAGTGCATCATTGTGGACGTTCTGCCTCTTTTCCTATGCTTTCAATGCAATTCCAGTCTACCTCCTGAAATCGGTTTCCTGCAATTCTGCCCCGCTTTCAAGTCCTCTTGGCAGCCTTACTTCAGTCTATTTTTGGACGATAGCTGTCATTTATAACTCTGCAGGTTTGTGAATTACAGTGCCCCCGAGCTCCTTTCTTCAACTCGCTTTCTTTTGAGCTGGCCGCAACACCGCAGGATGGCTTCAGGCCCTAATCTGGTTCCGGCACGGCACGCTGAGCCTTTGGTTATTTCGTCTTCCTGGTGGGAAATGAGAGTTAAATTTGCCCGTCCAGACACCTCCAGCTAGTCTCTCATTGGTTCTCGCTATTCCTGTTCATCTTCCGCAGAAATTGCAAACTGGGCCAAACAGGAGGTTAAAGGCGCTGACTCTCCAAGTGGGGAGAGTGTTAGTAAAGCGTCTGGAATGTTGCACCCGAGTACCAGGGGAGAAGAACTGAGACACATTTGAACACCTCTCCCGTTCACACGGTTGATCATACTCTGGGTTCCACATGCATGTTTTAGCTGAAGGAAGAATATCTTAAACCTGCAGAGTTGAGACCCGTGGAATGGGTACCATGCAATATGACTTCAAAGGGTCTTCATTTGCTCACCGAACCTCTCCAATCCTATCACTGCTGCATTTGTGCCCCAGTACACACGCTTGATTCTCTTTCGGAGACATAGCAATCCCTAGGTTTTAAGATACTTACTAGTCAGGTACATTCTTAGGCGTTTAATATCGGGTGTTGAGTCCATTTCGTTGAGCAAGGAGTAGCTCTTGTCTGTTCCATATTTGGCTTAAGGAACTTTATCTGTGCTCATTTCAATCTCTGGTTTTATGCAGCACCCCAACTCACCTTTCCCCTTAAGCAAGCATAAGTTGGTTTTCTAAATTTGAGACCCTGTTCTGTTTTGGAATTCAGTTCCTGTGTAGCCAAGTTTACATTCCGTGTATTAGTGATATCTTTTGATGTTTCTTTTTCTGTGTGACTTATTTCAGTTAGAATCATCGTACCTGAATCCACTCATTATGCTGCTACGGGCCTGATGACATAGATTTCATTGCTGAGTGATACTGCATTGTACGTAAGTACCACAAGTTCTTTATCCATTTTTCACTTTCTGTGATATTGAACTTGTACAGTAAATGAGGTTCTTGTAAACAGAGGCGTCCCAAACTTTGGGGTGGCTGTGTCTTTTTGATTTTAATTTCCCTAAGCTATAGGACCATAAGTGGAAGTGCCCTAGGCTCTGTTGCTTTGTTTTTTAGATGTTTCAGGAAACACCATACACTTCTCCCAAGTGTCTGTTGGCAATTTACATCCCGCCCATCAGCATAACAAGGCTCCCAGTTCTCCATGGCCTGTCCTGCCTTTCTGGATTTTACACTTTTTTCAGATGGCCCTTTTGACCGTGGGGAAGTGAGACTTCATTGTAGTGCAGATTTCCTTTGCAAGCTTGCTTGGTTGGCCATAAAGGGCGTATGCGTTTTTTCCTGAATATATTCAGGAAAAAACGCATACGCCCTTTTTGGCCAAGTGCATCATTGTGGACGTTCTGCCTCTTTTCCTATGCTTTCAATGCAATTCCAGTCTACCTCCTGAAATCGGTTTCCTGCAATTCTGCCCCGCTTTCAAGTCCTCTTGGCAGCCTTACTTCAGTATATTTTTGGACGGTAGCTGTCATTTATAACTCTGCTGGTTTGTGAATTACAGTGCCCCTGAGCTCCTTTCTTCAACTCGCTTTCTTGTGAGCTGGCCGCAACACCGCAGGATGGCTTCAGGCCCTAATCTGGTTCCGGCACGGCACGCTGAGCCTTTGGTTAATTCCTCATCCTGGTGGGAAATTAGAGTTAAATTTGCCCGTCCAGAAACCTCCCGCTTGTCTCTCATTGGTTCTCCCTATTCCTGTACATCTTCCGCAGAAATTGCAAACTGGGACAAACAAGAGGTTAAAGGCACTGACTCTCCAAGTGGGGAGAGTGTTAGTAAAGCGTCTGGAATGTTGCACCGAAGTACCAGGGGACGAAAACTGAGACATATTTCAACACGTCTCCCGATCACACGGTTGATCATACTCTGGGTTCCACATGCATGTTTTAGCTGAAGGAAGAATACCTTAAACCTGGAGAGTTGAGACCCGTGGAATGGGTACCATGCAATATGACTTCAAAGGGTCTTCATTTACTCACCGAATCTCTCCAATCCTATCACTGCTGCGTTTATGACCCTTGTACACACGCTTGATTCTCTTTTTGAGACATAGAAATCCATAGGTTTTAAGATACTTACTAGTCAGGTATATTCTTAGGCGTTTAATATGGGGTGTGGAGTCCATTTCGTTGAGCAAGGAGTAGCTCTTGTCTATTCCATATTTGGCTTAAGGAACTTTATCTGTGCTCATTTCAATCTCTGGTTTTATGCAGCACCCCAACTCACCTTTCCCCTTAAGCAAGCATAAGTTGGTTTTCTAAATTTGAGACCCTGCTCTGTTTTGTAATTCAGTTCCTCTGTAGCCAAGTTTAAATTCCATGTATTAGTGATATTTTTTGATGTTTCTTTTTCTGTGTGACTTATTTAAGTTAGAATCACCATACCCGAATCCACTCATTTTGTTGCTACGGGCCTGGTGACACAGATTTCATTGCTGAGTGATATTGCATTGTACATGAGTACCACAACTTCTTTATCCATTTTTCACTTTCTGTGATATTGAACTTGTACGGTAAACGAGGTTCTTGTAAACAGAGGCGTCCCAAACTTTGGGGTGGCTGTGTCTTTTTGATTTTAATTTCCCTAACCTATAGGACCATAAGTGGAAGTGCACTAGGCTCTGTTGCTTTGTTTTTTAGATGTTTCAGGAAACACCATACACTTCTCCGGAGTGGCTGTTGGCAATTTACAGCCCGCCCATCAGCATAACAAGGCTCCCAGTTCTCCATGTCCTCTCCTGCATTTCTGGATTTTACACTTTTTTCAGATGGCCCTTTTGACCGGGGTGAAGTGAGACTTCATTGTATTGCAGATTTCCTTTGCAAGCTTGCTTGGTTGGCCAAAAAGGGCGTATGCAGTTTTTCCTGAATATATTCAGGAAAAAACGCATACGCCCTTTTTGGCCAAGTGCATCACTGTGGACGTTCTGCCTCTTTTCCTATGCTTGAAATGCAATTGCTGTCTACCTCCTGAAATCGGTTTCCTGCAATTCTGCCCCGCTTTCAAGTCCTCTTGGCAGCCTTACTTCAGTATATTTTTGGATGATAGCTGTCATTTATAACTCTGCAGGTTTGTGAATTACAGTGCCCCTGAGCTCCTTTCTTCAACTCGCTTTTTTGTGAGCTGGCCGCAACACCGCAGGATGGCTTCAGGCCCTAATGTGGTTCCGGCATGGCACGCTGAGCCTTTGGTTAATTCCTCTTCCTGGTGGGAAATGAGAGTTAAATTTGCCCGTCCAGACACCTCCAGCTAGTCTCTCATTGGTTCTCGCTATTCCTGTTCATCTTCCGCAGAAATTGCAAACTGGGCCAAACAGGAGGTTAAAGGCACTGACTCTCCAAGTAGGGAGAGTGTTAGTAAAGCATCTGGAATGTTGCACCCGAGTACCAGGGGAGGAAAACTGAGACATATTTGAACACGTCTCCCGTTCACACGGTTGATCATACTCTGGGTTCCACATGCATGTTTTAGCTGAAGGAAGAATACCTTAAACCTGGAGAGTTGAGACCCGTGGAATGGGTACCATGCAATATGACTTCAAAGGGTCTTCATTTGCTCACCGAACCTCTCCAATCCTATCACTGCTGCGTTTATGCCCCTGTACACACGCTTGATTCTCTTTTGGAGACATAGCAATCCATAGGTTTTAAGATACTTAATAGTCAGGTACATTCTTAGGCGTTTAATATGGGGTGTTGAGTCCATTTCGTTGAGCAAGGAGTAGCTCTTGTCTATTCCATATTTGGCTTAAGGAACTTTATCTGTGCTCATTTCAATCTCTGGTTTTATGCAGCACCCCAACTCACCTTTCCCCTTAAGCAAGCATAAGTTGGTTTTCTATATTTGAGACCCTGTTCTGTTTTGGAATTCAGTTCCTGTGTAGCCAAGTTTACATTCCGTGTATTAGTGATATCTTATGATGTTTCTTTTTCTGTGTGACTTATTTCAGTTAGAATCATCGTACCTGAATCCACTCATTGTGCTGCTACGGGCCTGATGACATAGATTTCATTGCTGAGTGATACTGCATTGTACGTAAGTACCACAAGTTCTTTATCCATTTTTCACTTTCTGTGATATTGAATTTGTACGGTAAACGAGGTTCTTGTAAACAGAGGCGTCCCAAACTTTGGGGTGGCTGTGTCTTTTTGATTTTAATTTCCCTAAGCTATAGGACCATAAGTGGAAGTGCCCTAGGCTCTGTTGCTTTGTTTTTTAGATGTTTCAGGAAACACCATACACTTCTCCCGAGTGTCTGTTGGCAATTTACATCCCGCCCATCAGCATAACAAGGCTCCCAGTTTTCCATGGCCTGTCCTGCCTTTCTGGATTTTACACTTTTTTCAGATGGCCCTTTTGACCGGGGGGAAGTGAGACTTCATTGTAGTGCAGATTTCCTTTGCAAGCTTGCTTGGTTGGCCAAAAAGGGCGTATGCGTTTTTTCCTGAATATATTCAGGAAAAAACGCATACGCCCTTTTTGGCCAAGTGCATCATTGTGGACGTTCTGCCTCTTTTCCTATGCTTTCAATGCAATTCCAGTCTACCTCCTGAAATCGGTTTCCTGCAATTCTGCCCCGCTTTCAAGTCCTCTTGGCAGCCTTACTTCAGTCTATTTTTGGACGATAGCTGTCATTTATAACTCTGCAGGTTTGTGAATTACAGTGCCCCTGAGCTCCTTTCTTCAACTCGCTTTCTTGTGAGCTGGCCGCAACACCGCAGGATGGCTTCAGGCCCTAATCTGGTTCCGGCACGGCACGCTGAGCCTTTGGTTAATTCCTCTTCCTGGTGGGAAATGAGAGTTAAATTTGCCCGTCCAGACACCTCCAGCTAGTCTCTCATTGGTTCTCGCTATTCCTGTGCATCTTCCGCAGAAACTGCAAACTGGGCCAAACAGGAGGTTAAAGGCGCTGACTCTCCAAGTGGGGAGAGTGTTAGTAAAGCGTCTGGAATGTTGCACCCGAGTACCAGGGGAGAAGAACTGAGACACATTTGAACACCTCTCCCGTTCACACGGTTGATCATACTCTGGGTTCCACATGCATGTTTTAGCTGAAGGAAGAATACCTTAAACCTGCAGAGTTGAGACCCGTGGAATGGGTACCATGCAATATGACTTCAAAGGGTCTTCATTTGTTCACCGAATCTCTCCAGTCCTATCACTGCTGCGTTTATGACCCTTGTACACACGCTTGATTCTCTTTTGGAGACATAGAAATCCATAGGTTTTAAGATACTTACTAGTCAGGTACATTCTTAGGAGTTTAATATGCGGTGTTGAGTCCATTTCGTTGAGCAAGGAGTAGCTCTTGTCTATTCCATATTTGACTTAAGGAACTTTATCTGTGCTCATTTCAATCTCTGGTTTTATGCAGCACCCCAACTAACCTTTACGCTTAAGCAAGCATAAGTTGGTTTTCTAAATTTGAGACCCTGTTCTGTTTTGGAATTCAGTTCCTGTGTAGCCAAGTTTACATTCCGTGTATTAGTGATATCTTATGATGTTTCTTTTTCTGTGTGACTTATTTCAGTTAGAATCATCGTACCTGAATCCACTCATTATGCTGCTACGGTCCTGATGACATAGATTTCATTGCTGATTGATACTGCATTGTACGTAAGTACCACAAGTTCTTTATCCATTTTTCACTTTCCGTGATATTGAACTTGTACGGTAAATGAGGTTCTTGTAAACAGAGGCGTCCCAAACTTTGGGGTGGCTGTGTCTTTTTGATTTTAATTTCCCTAAGCTATAGGACCATAAGTGGAAGTGCCCTAGGCTCTGTTGCTTTGTTTTTTCGATGTTTCAGGAAACACCATACACTTCTCCCAAGTGTCTGTTGGCAATTTACATCCCGCCCATCAGCATAACAAGGCGCCCAGTTCTCCATGTCCTGTCCTGCCTTTCTGGATTTTACACTATTTTCAGATGGCCCTTTTGACCGGGGGGAAGTGAGACTTCATTGTAGTGCAGATTTCCTTTGCAAGCTTGCTTGGTTGGCCAAAAAGGGCGTATGCGTTTTTTCCTGAATATATTCAGGAAAAAACGCATACGCCCTTTTTGGCCAAGTGCATCATTGTGGACGTTCTGCCTGTTTTCCTATGCTTTCAATGCAATTCCAGTCTACCTCCTGAAATCGGTTTCCTGCAATTCTGCCCCGCTTTCAAGTCCTCTTGGCAGCCTTACTTCAGTCTATTTTTGGACGATAGCTGTCATTTATAACTCTGCAGGTTTGTGAATTACAGTGCCCCTGAGCTCCTTTCTTCAACTCGCTTTCTTGTGAGCTGGCCGCAACACCGCAGGATGGCTTCAGGCCCTAATCTGGTTCCGGCACGGCACGCTGAGCCTTTGGTTAATTCCTCTTCCTTTTGGGAAATGAGAGTTAAATTTGCCCGTCCAGACACCTCCAGCTAGTCTCTCATTGGTTCTCGCTATTCCTGTGCATCTTCCGCAGAAACTGCAAACTGGGCCAAACAGGAGGTTAAAGGCGCTGACTCTCCAAGTGGGGAGAGTGTTAGTAAAGCGTCTGGAATGTTGCACCCGAGTACCAGGGGAGAAGAACTGAGACACATTTGAACACCTCTCCCGTTCACACGGTTGATCATACTCTGGGTTCCACATGCATGTTTTAGCTGAAGGAAGAATACCTTAAACCTGCAGAGTTGAGACCCGTGGAATGGGTACCATGCAATATGACTTCAAAGGGTCTTCATTTGTTCACCGAATCTCTCCAATCTTATCACTGCTGCGTTTATGACCCTTGTACACACGCTTGATTCTCTTTTGGAGACATAGAAATCCATAGGTTTTAAGATACTTACTAGTCAGGTACATTCTTAGGAGTTTAATATGCGGTGTTGTGTCCATTTCGTTGAGCAAGGAGCAGCTCTTGTCTATTCCATATTTGACTTAAGGAACTTTATCTGTGCTCATTTCAATCTCTGGTTTTATGCAGCACCCCAACTCACCTTTACACTTAAGCAAGCATAAGATGGTTTTCTAAATTTGAGACCCTGTTCTGTTTTGGAATTCAGTTCCTGTGTAGCCAAGTTTACATTCCGTGTATTAGTGATATCTTATGATGTTTCTTTTTCTGTGTGACTTATTTCAGTTAGAATCATCGTACCTGAATCCACTCATTATGCTGCTACGGTCCTGATGACATAGATTTCATTGCTGATTGATACTGCATTGTACGTAAGTACCACAAGTTCTTTATCCATTTTTCACTTTCCGTGATATTGAACTTGTACGGTAAATGAGGTTCTTGTAAACAGAGGCGTCCCAAACTTTGGGGTGGCTGTGTCTTTTTGATTTTAATTTCCCTAAGCTATAGGACCATAAGTGGAAGTGCCCTAGGCTCTGTTGCTTTGTTTTTTCGATGTTTCAGGAAACACCATACACTTCTCCCAAGTGTCTGTTGGCAATTTACATCCCGCCCATCAGCATAACAAGGCTCCCAGTTCTCCATGTCCTGTCCTGCCTTTCTGGATTTTACACTTTTTTCAGATGGCCCTTTTGACCGGGGGGAAGTGAGACTTCATTGTAGTGCAGATTTCCTTTGCAAGCTTGCTTGGTTGGCCAAAAAGGGCGTATGCGTTTTTTCCTGAATATATTCAGGAAAAAACGCATACGCCCTTTTTGGCCAAGTGCATCATTGTGGACGTTCTGCCTGTTTTCCTATGCTTTCAATGCAATTCCAGTCTACCTCCTGAAATGGGTTTCCTGCAATTCTGCCCCGCTTTCAAGTCCTCTTGGCAGCCTTACTTCAGTATATTTTTGGACGATAGCTGTCATTTATAACTCTGCAGGTTTGTGAATTACAGTGCCCCTGAGCTCCTTTCTTCAACTCGCTTTCTTGTGAGCTGGCCGCAACACCGCAGGATGGCTTCAGGCCCTAATCTGGTTCCGGCACGGCACGCTGAGCCTTTGGTTAATTCCTCTTCCTGGTGGGAAATGAGAGTTAAATTTGCCCGTCCAGACACCTCCAGCTAGTCTCTCATTGGTTCTCGCTATTCCTGTTCATCTTCCGCAGAAACTGCAAACTGGGCCAAACAGGAGGTTAAAGGCGCTGACTCTCCAAGTGGGGAGAGTGTTAGTAAAGCGTGTGGAATGTTGCACCCGAGTACCACGGGAAGAAACCTGAGACATATTTGAACACGTCTCCCGTTCACACGGTTGATCATACTCTGGGTTCCACATGCATGTTTTAGCTGAAGGAAGAATACCTTAAACCTGGGTAGTTGAAACCCGTGGAATGGGTACCATGCAATATGACTTCAGAGGGTCTTCAATTGTTCACCGAACCTCTCCAATCCTATCACTGCTGCGTTTATGCCCCTGTACACACGCTTGATTCTCTTTTGGAGACATAGCAATCCATAGGTTTTAAGATACTTACTAGTCAGGTACATTCTTAGGCGTTTAATATGCGGTGTTGAGTCCATTTCGTTGATCAAGGAGTAGCTCTTGTCTATTCCATATTTGGCTTAAGGAACATTATCTGTGCTCATTTCAATCTCTGGTTTTATGCAGCACCCCAACTCACCTTTACACTTAAGCAAGCATAAGATGGTTTTCTAAATTTGAGACCCTGTTCTGTTTTGGAATTCAGTTCCTGTGTAGCCAAGTTTACATTCCGTGTATTACTGATATCTTATGATGTTTCTTTTTCTGTGTGACTTATTTCAGTTAGAATCATCATACCTGAATCCACTCATTGTGCTGCTAAGGGCCTGATGACATAGATTTCATTGCTGAGTGATATTGCTTTGTAAGTAAATACCACAACTTCTTTATCCATTTTTCACTTTCTGCGATGTTGAACTTGTACTGTAAACGAGGTTCTTGTAAACAGAGGCGTCCCAAACTTTGGGGTGGCTGTGTCTTTTTGATTTTAATTTCCCTAAGCTATAGGACCATAAGTGGAAGTGCCCTAGGCTCTGTTGCTTTGTTTTTTAGATGTTTCAGGAAACACCATACACTTCTCCCAAGTGTCTGTTGGCAATTTACATCCCGCCCATCAGCATAACAAGGCTCCCAGTTCTCCATGGTCTGTCCTGCCTTTCTGGATTTTACACTTTCTTCAGATGGCCCCTTTGACCGGGGGGAAGTGAGACTTCATTGTATTGCAGATTTCCTTTGCAAGTTTGCTTGGTTGGCCAAAAAGGGCGTATGCGTTTTTTCCTGAATATATTCAGGAAAATACGCATACGTCCTCTTTGGCCAAGTGCATCATTGTGGACGTTCTGCCTCTTTTCCTATGCTTTCAATGCAATTCCAGTCTACCTCCTGAAATGGGTTTCCTGCAATTCTGCCCCGCTTTCAAGTCCTCTTGGCAGCCTTACTTCAGTCTATTTTTGGACGATAGCTGTCATTTATAACTCTGCAGGTTTGTGAATTACAGTGCCCCTGAGCTCCTTTCTTCAACTTGCTTTCTTTTGCGCTGGCTGCAACACCGCAGGATGGCTTCAGGCCCTAATCTGGTTCCGGCACGGCACGCTGAGCCTTTGGTTAATTCCTCATCCTGGTGGGAAATTAGAGTTAAATTTGCCCGTCCAGACACCTCCCGCTTGTCTCTCATTGGTTCTCCCTATTCCTGTACATCTTCCGCAGAAATTGCAAACTGGGCCAAACAGGAGGTTAAAGGCACTGACTCTCCAAGTGGGGAGAGTGTTAGTAAAGCGTCTGGAATGTTGCACCGAAGTACAAGGGGACGAAAACTGAGACATATTTGAACACGTCTCCCGATCACATGGTTGATCATACTCTGGGTTCCACATGCATGTTTTAGCTGAAGGAAGAATACCTTAAACCTGGAGAGTTGAGACCCGTTTAGTGGGTACCATGCAATATGACTTCACAGGGTCTTCAATTGTTCACCGAACCTCTCCAATCCTATCACTGCTGCGTTTATGCCCCTGTACACACGCTTGATTCTCTTTTGGAGACATAGCAATCCATAGGTTTTAAGATACTTACTAGTCAGGTACATTCTTAGGCGTTTAATATGGGGTGTTGAGTCCATTTCGTTGATCAAGGAGTAGCTCTTGTCTATTCCATATTTGGCTTAAGGAACATTATCTGTGCTCATTTCAATCTCTGGTTTTATGC
The DNA here is from genome assembly GCF_951394435.1 of Stenella coeruleoalba. Lineage (NCBI taxonomy): Eukaryota > Metazoa > Chordata > Mammalia > Artiodactyla > Delphinidae > Stenella > Stenella coeruleoalba. Next base: position 107,746 of record NW_027646403.1, read on the forward strand.
AGCACCCCAACTCACCTTTACACTTAAGCAAGCATAAGATGGTTTTCTAAATTTGAGACACTGTTCTGTTTTGGAATGCAGTTCCTGTGTAGCCAAGTGTAAATTCCGTGTATTACTGATATCTTATGATGTTTCTTTTTCTGTGTGACTTATTTCAGTTAGAATCATCATACCTGAATCCACTCATTGTGCTGCTAAGGGCCTGATGACATAGATTTCATTGCTGAGTGATATTGCTTTGTAAGTAAATACCACAACTTCTTTATCCATTTTTCACTTTCTGCGATGTTGAACTTGTACTGTAAACGAGGTTCTTGTAAACAGAGGCGTCCCAAACTTTGGGGTGGCTGTGTCTTTTTGATTTTAATTTCCCTAAGCTATAGGACCATAATTGGAAGTGCCCTAGGCTCTGTTGCTTTGTTTTTTAGATGTTTCAGGAAACACCATACACTTCTCCCGAGTGTCTGTTGGCAATTTACATCCCGCCCATCAGCATAACAAGGCTCCCAGTTCTCCATGGTCTGTCCTGCCTTTCTGGATTTTACACTTTCTTCAGATGGCCCCTTTGACCGGGGGGAAGTGAGACTTCATTGTATTGCAGATTTCCTTTGCAAGTTTGCTTGGTTGGCCAAAAAGTGCGTATGCGTTTTTTCCTGAATATATTCAGGAAAATACGCATACGCCCTTTTTGGCAAAGTGCATCATTGTGGACGTTCTGCCTCTTTTCCTATGCTTTCAATGCAATTCCAGTCTACCTCCTGAAATCGGTTTCCTGCAATTCTGCCCCGCTTTCAAGTCCTCTTGGCAGCCTTACTTCAGTCTACTTTTGGACGATAGCTGTCATTTATAACTCTGCAGGTTTGTGAATTACAGTGCCCCTGAGCTCCTTTCTTCAACTCGCTTTCTTGTGAGCTGGCCGCAACACCGCAGGATGGCTTCAGGCCCTAATCTGGTTCCGGCACGGCACGCTGAGCCTTTGGTTAATTCCTCTTCCTGGTGGGAAATGAGAGTTAAATTTGCCCGTCCAGACACCTCCAGCTAGTCTCTCATTGGTTCTCGCTATTCCTGTGCATCTTCCGCAGAAACTGCAAACTGGGCCAAACAGGAGGTTAAAGGCGCTGACTCTCCAAGTGGGGAGAGTGTTAGTAAAGCGTCTGGAATGTTGCACCCGAGTACCAGGGGAGAAGAACTGAGACACATTTGAACACCTCTCCCGTTCACACGGTTGATCATACTCTGGGTTCCACATGCATGTTTTAGCTGAAGGAAGAATACCTTAAACCTGCAGAGTTGAGACCCGTGGAATGGGTACCATGCAATATGACTTCAAAGGGTCTTCATTTGTTCAGCGAATCTCTCCAATCCTATCACTGCTGCGTTTATGACCCTTGTACACACGCTTGATTCTCTTTTGGAGACATAGAAATCCATAGGTTTTAAGATACTTACTAGTCAGGTACATTCTTAGGAGTTTAATATGCGGTGTTGAGTCCATTTCGTTGAGCAAGGAGTAGCTCTTGTCTATTCCATATTTGACTTAAGGAACTTTATCTGTGCTCATTTCAATCTCTGGTTTTATGCAGCACCCCAACTCACCTTTACGCTTAAGCAAGCATAAGTTGGTTTTCTAAATTTGAGACCCTGTTCTGTTTTGGAATTCAGTTCCTGTGTAGCCAAGTTTACATTCCGTGTATTAGTGATATCTTATGATGTTTCTTTTTCTGTGTGACTTATTTCAGTTAGAATCATCGTACCTGAATCCACTCATTATGCTGCTACGGTCCTGATGACATAGATTTCATTGCTGATTGATACTGCATTGTACGTAAGTACCACAAGTTCTTTATCCATTTTTCACTTTCCGTGATATTGAACTTGTACGGTAAATGAGGTTCTTGTAAACAGAGGCGTCCCAAACTTTGGGGTGGCTGTGTCTTTTTGATTTTAATTTCCCTAAGCTATAGGACCATAAGTGGAAGTGCCCTAGGCTCTGTTGCTTTGTTTTTTCGATGTTTCAGGAAACACCATACACTTCTCCCAAGTGTCTGTTGGCAATTTACATCCCGCCCATCAGCATAACAAGGCTCCCAGTTCTCCATGGCCTGTCCTGCCTTTCTGGATTTTACACTTTTTTCAGATGGCCCTTTTGACCGGGGGGAAGTGAGACTTCATTGTAGTGCAGATTTCCTTTGCAAGTTTGCTTGGTTGGCCAAAAAGGGCGTATGCGTTTTTTCCTGAATATATTCAGGAAAAAACGCATACGCCCTTTTTGGCCAAGTGCATCATTGTGGACGTTCTGCCTGTTTTCCTATGCTTTCAATGCAATTCCAGTGTACCTCCTGAAATCGGTTTCCTGCAATTCTGCCCCGCTTTCAAGTCCTCTTGGCAGCCTTACTTCAGTATATTTTTGGACGATAGCTGTCATTTATAACTCTGCAGGTTTGTGAATTACAGTGCCCCTGAGCTCCTTTCTTCAACTCGCTTTCTTGTGAGCTGGCCGCAACACCACAGGATGGCTTCAGGCCCTAATCTGGTTCCGGCACGGCACGCTGAGCCTTTGGTTAATTCCTCTTCCTGGTGGGAAATGAGAGTTAAATTTGCCCGTCCAGACACCTCCAGCTAGTCTCTCATTGGTTCTCGCTATTCCTGTGCATCTTCCGCAGAAACTGCAAACTGGGCCAAACAGGAGGTTAAAGGCGCTGACTCTCCAAGTGGGGAGAGTGTTAGTAAAGCGTCTGGAATGTTGCACCCGAGTACCAGGGGAGAAGAACTGAGACACATTTGAACACCTCTCCCGTTCACACGGTTGATCATACTCTGGGTTCCACATGCATGTTTTTGCTGAAGGAAGAATACCTTAAACCTGCAGAGTTGAGACCCGTGGAATGGGTACCATGCAATATGACTTCAAAGGGTCTTCATTTGTTCACCGAATCTCTCCAATCTTATCACTGCTGCGTTTATGACCCTTGTACACACGCTTGATTCTCTTTTGGAGACATAGAAATCCATAGGTTTTAAGATACTTACTAGTCAGGTACATTCTTAGGAGTTTAATATGCGGTGTTGAGTCCATTTCGTTGAGCAAGGAGTAGCTCTTGTCTATTCCATATTTGACTTAAGGAACTTTATCTGTGCTCATTTCAATCTCTGGTTTTATGCAGCACCCCAACTCACCTTTACGCTTAAGCAAGCATAAGTTGGCTTTCTAAATTTGAGACCCTGTTCTGTTTTGGAATGCAGTTCCTGTGTAGCCAAGTTTACATTCCGTGTATTAGTGATATCTTATGATGTTTCTTTTTCTGCGTGACTTATTTCAGTTAGAATCATCGTACCTGAATCCACTCATTATGCTGCTACGGTCCTGATGACATAGATTTCATTGCTGATTGATACTGCATTGTACGTAAGTACCACAAGTTCTTTATCCATTTTTCACTTTCCGTGATATTGAACTTGTACGGTAAATGAGGTTCTTGTAAACAGAGGCGTCCCAAACTTTGGGGTGGCTGTGTCTTTTTGATTTTAATTTCCCTAAGCTATAGGACCATAAGTGGAAGTGCCCTAGGCTCTGTTGCTTTGTTTTTTCGATGTTTCAGGAAACACCATACACTTCTCCCAAGTGTCTGTTGGCAATTTACATCCCGCCCATCAGCATAACAAGGCTCCCAGTTCTCCATGTCCTGTCCTGCCTTTCTGGATTTTACACTTTTTTCAGATGGCCCTTTTGACCGGGGGGAAGTGAGACTTCATTGTAGTGCAGATTTCCTTTGCAAGCTTGCTTGGTTGGCCGAAAAGGGCGTATGCGTTTTTTCCTGAATATATTCAGGAAAAAACGCATACGCCCTTTTTGGCCAAGTGCATCATTGTGGACGTTCTGCCTGTTTTCCTATGCTTTCAATGCAATTCCAGTCTACCTCCTGAAATCGGTTTCCTGCAATTCTGCCCCGCTTTCAAGTCCTCTTGGCAGCCTTACTTCAGTATATTTTTGGACGATAGCTGTCATTTATAACTCTGCAGGTTTGTGAATTACAGTGCCCCTGAGCTCCTTTCTTCAACTCGCTTTCTTGTGAGCTGGCCGCAACACCGCAGGATGGCTTCAGGCCCTAATCTGGTTCCGGCACGGCATGCTGAGCCTTTGGTTAATTCCTCTTCCTGGTGGGAAATGAAAGTTAAATTTGCCCGTCCAGACACCTCCAGCTAGTCTCTCATTGGTTCTCGCTATTCCTGTTCATCTTCCGCAGAAACTGCAAACTGGGCCAAACAGGAGGTTAAAGGCGCTGACTCTCCAAGTGGGGAGAGTGTTAGTAAAGCGTGTGGAATGTTGCACCCGAGTACCACGGGAAGAAAACTGAGACATATTTGAACACGTCTCCCGTTCACACGGTTGATCATACTCTGGGTTCCACATGCATGTTTTAGCTGAAGGAAGAATACCTTAAACCTGGAGAGTTGAGACCCGTGGAATGGGTACCATGCAATATGACTTCAAAGGGTCTTCATTTGCTCACCGAACCTCTCCAATCCTATCACTGCTGCGTTTATGCCCCTGTACACACACTTGATTCTCTTTTGGAGACATAGCAATCCATAGGTTTTAAGATACTTACTAGTCAGGTACATTCTTAGGCGTTTAATATGGGGTATTGAGTCCATTTCGTTGAGCAAGGAGTAGCTCTTGTCTATTCCATATTTGGCTTAAGGAACTTTATCTGTGCTCATTTCAATCTCTGGTTTTATGCAGCACCACAACTCACCTTTCCCCTTAAGCAAGCATAAGTTGGTTTTCTAAATTTGAGACCCTGTTCTGTTTTGGAATTCAGTTCCTGTGTAGCCAAGTTTACATTCCGTGTATTAGTGATATCTTATGATGTTTCTTTTTCTGTGTGACTTATTTCAGTTAGAATCATCGTACCTGAATCCACTCATTATGCTGCTATGGGCCTGATGACATAGATTTCATTGCTGAGTGATATTGCATTGTACGTAAGTACCACAAGTTCTTTATCCATTTTTCACTTTCTGTGATATTGAACTTGTACGGTAAACGAGGTTCTTGTAAACAGAGGCGTCCCAAACGTTGGGGTGGCTGTGTCTTTTTGATTTTAATTTCCCTAAGCTATAGGACCATAAGTGGAAGTGCCCTAGGCTCTGTTGCTTTGTTTTTTAAATGTTTCAGGAAACACCATACACTTCTCCCGAGTGTCTGTTGGCAATTTACATCCCGCCCAGCAGCATAACAAGGCTCCCAGTTGTCCATGGCCTGTCCTGCCTTTCTGGATTTTACACTTTTTTCAGATGGCCCTTTTGACCGGGGGGAAGTGAGACTTCATTGTAGTGCATATTTCCTTTGCAAGCTTGCTTGGTTGGCCAAAAAGTGCGTATGCGTTTTTTCCTGAATATATTCATGAAAAAACGCATACGCACTTTTTGGCCAAGTGCATCATTGTGGACGTTCTGCCTCTTTTCCTATGCTTTCAATGCAATTCCAGTCTACCTCCTGAAATCGGTTTCCTGCAATTCTGCCCCGCTTTCAAGTCCTCTTGGCAGCCTTACTTCAGTCTATTTTTGGACGATAGCTGTCATTTATAACTCTGCAGGTTTGTGAATTACAGTGCCCCTGAGCTCCTTTCTTCAACTCGCTTTCTTGTGACCTGGCCGCAACACCGCAGGATGGCTTCAGGCCCTAATCTGGTCCCGGCACGGCACGCTGAGCCTTTGGTTATTTCCTCTTCCTGGTGGGAAATGAGAGTTACATTTGCCCGTCCAGACACCTCCAGCTAGTCTCTCATTGGTTCTCCGTATTCCTGTTTATCTTCCGCAGAAATTGCAAACTGGGCCAAACAGGAGGTTAAAGGCGCTGACTGTTCAAGTGGGGAGAGTGTTAGTAAAGCGTCTGGAATGTTGCACCCGAGTACCAGGGGAGGAAAACTGAGACATATTTGAACACGTCTCCCGTTCACACGGTTGATCATATTCTGGGTTCCACATGCATGTTTTAGCTGAAGGAAGAATACCTTAAACCTGGGTAGTTGAAACCCGTGGAATGGGTACCATGCAATATGAATTCAAAGGGTCTTCAATTTTTCACCGAACCTCTCCAATCCTATCACTGCTGCGTTTATGCCCCTGTACACACGCTTGATTCTCTTTTGGAGACATAGCAATCCATAGGTTTTAAGATACTTACTGGTCAGGTACATTCTTAGGCGTTTAATATGGGGTGTTGAGTCCATTTCGTTGATCAAGGAGTAGCTCTTGTCTATTCCATATTTGGCTTAAGGAACATTATCTGTGCTCATTTCAATCTCTGGTTTTATGCAGCACCCCAACTCACCTTTACACTTAAGCAAGCATAAGATGGTTTTCTAAATTTGAGACCCTGTTCTGTTTTGGAATTCAGTTCCTGTGTAGCCAAGTTTACATTCCGTGTATTACTGATATCTTATGATGTTTCTTTTTCTGTGTGACTTATTTCAGTTAGAATCATCATACCTGAATCCACTCATTGTGCTGCTAAGGGCCTGATGACATAGATTTCATTGCTGAGTGATATTGCTTTGTAAGTAAATACCACAACTTCTTTATCCATTTTTCACTTTCTGCGATGTTGAACTTGTACTGTAAACGAGGTTCTTGTAAACAGAGGCGTCCCAAACTTTGGGGTGGCTGTGTCTTTTTGATTTTAATTTCCCTAAGCTATAGGACCATAAGTGGAAGTGCCCTAGGCTCTGTTGCTTTGTTTTTTCGATGTTTCAGGAAACACCATACACTTCTCCCAAGTGTCTGTTGGCAATTTACATCCCGCCCATCAGCATAACAAGGCTCCCAGTTCTCCATGTCCTGTCCTGCCTTTCTGGATTTTACACTTTTTTCAGATGGCCCTTTTGACCGGGGGGAAGTGAGACTTCATTGTAGTGCAGATTTCCTTTGCAAGCTTGCTTGGTTGGCCAAAAAGGGCGTATGCGTTTTTTCCTGAATATATTCAGGAAAATACGCATACGCCCTCTTTGGCCAAGTGCATCATTGTGGACGTTCTGCCTCTTTTCCTATGCTTTCAATGCAATTCCAGTCTACCTCCTGAAATCGGTTTCCTGCAATTCTGCCCCGCTTTCAAGTCCTCTTGGCAGCCTTACTTCAGTCTATTTTTGGATGATAGCTGTCATTTATAACTCTGCAGGTTTGTGAATTACAGTGCCCCTGAGCTCCTTTCTTCAACTCGCTTTCTTGTGAGCTGGCCGCAACACCGCAGGAT